>NC_062520.1:354019-466519 GCF_022655615.1 Tachysurus fulvidraco | reverse complement strand
ACGTAAGTAGCAGCAGTTTGTAATCAGTTCTAAACTTAACAGGTAGCCAGTGTAGAGATGATAACATTGGGGTTAAAGGTCATACTTTCTTGTCCTAGTGAGAACTCTGGCAGCTGCATTTTGGACTAACTGTAACCTATTTATTAAAGATGCAGGACAACCACCTAGTAATGCATTACAATAGTCCAGTCTAGAGGTCATGAAGGCATCAACTAGCTTCTCAGCATCAGATACAGACAGGATGTTTCTCAGCTTGGTGATATTTCTAAGGTGAAGAAGGCTGTGTTTGTAATATATTTGGATATTTGTTATTAAAGGCAAGTTAAAGGCCTATAACACCAAAGTCTTTCACTGTTGAGCTAGTAGGATATTCACTATATTCACAAAATTCAATTCTTAAATATTCAAGATTCTGCACTATTTTTAAGTCCATAATTAGATGTAGGCTACATGTATGATATTAAACATGTTAACTGATTTGTACAATAGGTCCGATTTTTCTTTTGTCTGTACTATTGAAACGTAATCAGATGGCAGACTGAAGGTGTTTAGTATTTACATACAAATACTGAGAAACTCAGAAATCCATGTAAATATTTTCAAGTTTCTAGTTTGCACTCAAGTTGTTTTCCATCCAATAATTTATAATGAAATTGTTGTATTAAATTCAGAAGGTATGTAAAATAAGCATTTTCAGTATTGTCCTTAGACCTTTGGACCATGTTATCTATTTTGTGTGTGATTGTGTATTAAAAATGTTTTCCTATCAGTTCCTCAATTAGAGATGGAAGGATCGCAGATTCCGAGACCACCTAATCCACAGGCTCCGTACAATCTCCCCCCGAACCACACATACACTAATAATATCAACGGTCAGAACCTCTCACTCTGTCTCTGTGCTTGTCTCACTCTTTTCCTGTCTCTTTGTCCCTCTCTTTGTCCCATTCCCATTCTTGTAATTTATAATATAATTGTGAGTCATACATGAGCTGGAGTTTGAAGCCCAATCAGTAACCTTTACAGTTGTGATAAATGATACAGGCATCTTATTGTATAAGGGTGTGTTGGATTATACAGGTGTGTTCTGTAATACAGGTGTGTTCTGTAATACAGGTGTGTTCTGTAATACAGGTGTGTTCTATCTATCTATCTATCTATCTATCTATCTATCTGTTGTGTTACATTTTATAGTACTAGATTATACAGATAGTTTAAGTGAAACAAATGTGTACTAGAGTAATAGAGCTTGTTTAAAACTTACACCTGAGCAATACATTTGAGCTAAGTTTTAAACCTTTACTAGCTAGGTTATCTAAATGAACTAGGCTGTAGTTATGTTATACAGGTGTGTTAGTATGTACAGGTGTGCTGGTTCTTTCCTTGGTGCCCTATGACTGCATTTTGATGCTTCCTGCTGTCTTCACTGTCCGTAGTCTGTGTTTAAAGCATGGGAGTACACTAAATAAAACTGAGTTGAATTAAATTAAACTACATTTTGTTCTTGATGTATGCAAAAATCTCATTGTGCCCAGTGCCCTGTATTATAGACACGCAATGGCTGTTTGTCCACAAACCAGCAGCTTTGCATTGTGACTTGCACTATAACCAAATGCCACGTACAAAATGTAAAGACAACCAGCAGAATGTCCAATAACACTATAACACCAGACCTAGAGCAACCAAAGGTAGTCTTCTGTGGAGGCATCAGACCAAAAGCTCAGAGATTTTCTCAAAAGTTAAACATTTTTTAAATTTTAAAAATCAGTAGAAGTTTTTAAAGCCTGAACTTAAATCTCTCTCTCTCTCTCTCTCTCTCTCTCTCTCTCTCTCTCTCTCTCTCTCTCTCTCTCTCTCTCTCTCTCTCTCTCTCTCTCTCTCTGTAGCTAGTGGAGTGCTAAATGGTCAGCCTGATAAGGCACTCCTGAGGGCACAGCAGGAGGTGGTGAGTTGAGTTTTATTGTGTGTGTGTGTGTGTGTGTGTGTGTGTGTGTGTGTGTGTGTGTGTGTGTGTGTGTGTGTGTGTGTGTGTTTATGCAGCTTGAATTTCTTCACTGTAATGCCTGGTTGCTCACACCTTTAGCTCACACATTAATCTTGTTAGAACTCACCATGACTCACTCTCCCAGCCTTACGTTTTCACTCTGTCTTTCTTTATGTCCGGTTCTAACTAGGACATGTTAAATCACTGTTTTGAGGAGATTGAATTGTTTATGGTGAAACTTCAGCAGGCAGCTGAAGCTCAGATCATCCTGCAACAGAGAAACAATAAAAAGAAAAAGACCAGAAAGAAGGAGGGTAAGAGAGAAATATATACAGAGAGAGAGAGAGAGAGAGAGAGAGAGAGAGAGAGAGAGAGAGAGAGAGCAAGAGGAAGAGTGATTAGACTGATTGTTTTTTTTGTGTGTGTGTGTGTGTGTGTGTGTGTGTGTGTGTGTGTGTGTGTGTGTGTGTGTGTGTGTGTGTGTGTGTGTAGATGACCTGCTCAGTGTGAAAGCTAAAATTCCTCCTGAAGCCGAGTTCGTCCAGATCTTTCAGAAATTCAAATACAGTTTCTGTCTTCTGGTAAACAGACACACACACTTTTCATTGCTGAGAATGATGGTTGACAGGTGGAGATATTGATGGACATGTTTTTGAATCTCAGGCAAGGTTAAAATCAGCCATCGCTAACCCCACATCAGATGAACTCCTACACCACATGTTTAAACCACTGGACATGGTGAGTGTGTGTTCTCCTTGTGCAAACACTAATTCTATTGTTACAGCTCTACTGCATTGTGTTCATTTCTACATTAAACAAAAGCATTTTGACTGATGAGATTTTAAATATTCTGTAAGTGTGTGAGAGATTAATAGGGACATTACTGTTATCTTTTCCACTATACTGCCTGTGTTCCCCAAAAAAGTAATGTCTGTTGTGACGAATGCTATGGTTTCTCAGAACATTGTGCCCATGCAAAGGTGGCCTTTTTCTGGGTTTGACATACATCCCATATACCTTTTACTTCTTTAAAATAAACTGTCTTTCTTTTAAAAGACATTTGTACAATCTACCCTGTCTCTCTAGAAACTTTGTCTGTTAACTTATGTACCCTGCTCTTCATCTGCAAATGTTTAGATTGTGAGAACTACAGGAAGTCCAGCATTAGCAGCATCAGTGAGAAGTCCTGGGTTGACAGTGGGTGCAGTGACACTACTCAAAGAGAACCTAACACTGCAAGAACATACACTCTGGACCTCCCTGGGAAGCTACTGGACACAATCAGGGTACACACACTATGTGGTCAATGCAAATACCATGTATATTGGCACCAGTCCAACCACACACATATGTGCTTCTTAAACATCTTATTCCAGACTTATTTCCTTTGCTCTTATATTAAGCTTCCACTCTTGTGTGAAGGCTTTCCACTAGATGTTGGATATTGGCTGTGGGGATTTGTGTTCATTCAGCTCCAAAAGTATTAGCGAGATCAGACACTGACGTTTGGTTGGGAGGTCTGGGGTGCAGTCAATGTTCCAGTTCATCGCAAAGGCCTTCATAGATTTGTACACAGGACATAAAGACTTATTTTGTGATTAAAATTTAGTGAAAATGGTTTGAGAAAAGTACATAATCAGGTGTCTGCAGACTTTGGCCTTTATAATGCACATTTTATACATACAGTATATGTTCATACACATTTATAACCCACACAATGTGCATGTGTGTTTCTCAGGTCAGCATTAGGTTTTTCTGGATCTTCGTACACTCCTTTGTTTCTGAATGGTTGGAAACCACCTGGGGCAGAGCTTGAGGGCTGGATCGATCCCATCCAAGCAGAACACAACAAAGATGAAGAGGAAGAAAAGGTAGTGGTAATCAGAAGAACCACATGTTAAACACTGCAGTGTGTACAGCTTCACAGGTTTATGTTCCTATATTCCTAGAATGAAAAGAATTAAATTATTTGATGAAAATAACTTAAAGTTCAAAGTATATAACCTGAATATTCACATCTAGACATCTAGTCAAGTTTTAAAAATATTTTTGTTGCTGTTATTGGATGGTGGATAATCAACCACTCCGAAGTTATATAACATAACTATATATATTTATATAACAGCACAGCCCCAAATGTCAGCGGTGCGGGGATAAAAACAGACCCAAATGCAGGATAGCATAAAAATAAATAGATTTATTAGAGACGCAACAAAAGATTCAAGATTCAAAGTGTTTATTGTCATATGCACAGACAAAAAGCATATTTCCCTGCACGATGTAATTCTTACTTTGCCATCCACACTAAATATCATACAGTAAAGTTAAATAAAATAGAATACAAAAAATAAGAGCAATAAAGGCAGTAAAGGTGAGGATTAATAGAGGCAATAAAAAAATTTAGGTAGTGCAGTTCTGCAAAAATGAATGTGCAAAAATGTAATTCAATGTAAACAGTTATGTCCATGTAAACAGTTATGTCCATGTAAACAGTTATGTCCATGTAAACAGTTATGTCCTTGTAAACAGTTAAACAGTTATGTCCATGGTTGCAAACTCCTGTCAGCTGTTTAGGAGTCTGATGGCAGAGGGGAAGAAAGAGTTCTTCAGTCTTGAGGTCCTGCATTTTACACTTCTGTACCACTGTCCTGATGGTAGAAGTGTGAACAGTCCGTGCTGGGGGTGGGAGGGGTCTTTTTAGGATGGAAGCAGCTCTCCTGTGGACTCTGCAGTGGTAGAGGCTCTGCAGAGAGGGCAGTGGAGTCCAGATGATCTTCGGCACAGTCTTCACCATTCTCTGCAGGCATTTGTGGTCCATGACAGTAGAGCTGCCATACCACACAGTGATGTAGTTGGTCAGGACACTCTCAATGACGCAACTGTAGAAGTCGCTGAGGATCTTAGGTGACATGCCAAACTTCTTCAGCCTCCTCAGAAAATACAGCCGCTGTTGGGCCTTCTTGACCAGCTGCGTGACGTAAGGTGTCCAAGTGAGGTCCTCACTGATGTGGGCACCCAGGTATTTAAAGTTGCTCACCCTCTCCACTTCAAGCTCCCGGAATAACAGTTGCTGATGCGTTCTCCTCTCCTTTCTCATGTCCACTATCATTTCCTTCCTCTTGTCTGTGTTGAGGGTGCGGTTGTTGTTTCCGCACCATGACACCAGACTTGCCACCTTCCTCCTGTAGGCTTCCTCGTCACCACCAGTGATGTGTCCTATCATTGCAGTGTCGTCCGCAAACTTCAGGATGCTGTTGTCCTTGTGGGAGGTGACACAGTCATAGGCGAACTGGGTGTAGAGGATGGGGCTGAGTACACAACCCTGTGGAGTGCCAATTTTTGTGATGATACTGGAGGTGAGAACATCAGTCAGTTCATTGGCACATGCTCTGAGGGCCCACCCAGGAATGTTGTCTGGTCCTGCTGCTTTGCAGGGTTTATCTTCCTCAGAGCTTTGTGTACCTGGGTTGTTGAGATGGTTGGTGGAGGGGAGGGGGGTTGGCTGGTCCAGGTGTGTGTGAGCCCCCTCTCTGCAGTGTAGCTGGTGGCCTCAAAGTGGGTGTAGAATGTGTTGTGGTTGTCCAGCAGGCTGTCTGTTGAGGTGATGTTGTTGGTGGTGGTTCTGTAGTCTGTGATGTGCTGCAGGCCTTGCCACATCTGCCCCGAGTCAGCAGTAGAATAGAAGCTGTCCAGCTTCTCTCTGTACTGCCTCTTGGCTGCTGTGATGGCTTTTCTCAGTCCATACTTCACAGCTTTGTACTCGGTCTCATCGCCTGATCTAAATGCAAGAGAGCGAGCACGCAGCATATGACGTACCTGAGTGTTTATCCAGGGCTTCTGGTTTGGAAACTTCCTGATTTGTATGGTGGGTATGATGTTATCGACACAAGTGCTGATGTATCCAGTCACATACTCAGCATAGTCCTGAATGCTGATGGAAGAGTCCTCCAGAGTGGCTGCAGCTTTAAACACATCCCAGTCTATCAGAGCAAAACAGTCCTGCAGGGTGCTCTCAGTCTCTGGGGTCCAGAGTTTAACCTGTTTGTTTCAGTCTTTGTCTGTAAGCAGAGTACAGGAACAAAAAGATGTGGTCTGAGTGTCCGAAGCAGGGACGGGGTGCAGCCCCTGTAAACATGGTCCAGAGTGTTCTTATCATGGGTGGGAATGTCCACATGCTGGTGGTATTTGGGGAATACAGTCCGTAAACTACACTGGTTGAAGTCGCCAACAACAATAAAAACAGCGTCAGGATGAGCCGTTTCTAACGCGCTGATGACGTTGTAGAGATTTTGGCTCGCGAAGCAAGGTAAATATTTATAAGTAATTATAATGTGTTATAGTGACTCCTAAATATTTTAACCTAAGTTGAAATGAACGGTAATGGAATTAACGTTACACTTATTTGGTCTGTTTGTCCGGTGAACAGGCCGTGTAACCTTTATTAATTCCATGAAGGCGGTATCTTCCCGGCCGAGAAAGATTCACTTCCCTTTTACTTTACACCGTAATGTAAATTACATTAACTTAATAGAGCATGTAGTTCAGACCAGATGTTGCAGGTACCTTAAGTTTGTGAGCGATACTCAGAGACAATCACTTGTGGTGCAATAATATGGCATTTAATGAATGAGACAAACACAACATAAAACTAACTACACAAACAAACAAAAGAAACGGCTACTTGCATTGGCTTACTACACAAGAGTCCGGATGCAACAGAGAAATCTCTGAGGTCAGTTAGGGTGGGGTCAGACGTTCTTCCAAGTTCTCCTGAAGATCAGAGCAGTTGTCGTTCTTGGAAGTGAAGCTTGCTGGAACTTCTTTGAAGGAAGATGGAGTCGTCTCCAAGCTGTTCCGAAAGTCTGACCATGGATTAGTGGTGTTTGTGACAATTTAAAGGGGAGATGGCCAATACTATGGCATGAGATTTCGGAGGGAAAAACTCCCTTTGTTTCAGGTGTCTGTGACACTTGAATAAAATACGCCCCTGTCAGGAAAGTAAGGAGCAAATAATTTTAAGTCAGGCAAGCCTTAACAGAAGAAACACATTACAACAGGGTTATAAGAATAAGAATCTTAGAGTATCTTATCTACTTGTTTTATTAGTAAAAGGAATGTCTCATTGTGTTGTGTGTGTGTGTGTGTGTGTGTGTGTGTGTGTGTGTGTGTGTGTGTGTGTGCAGGTTGAGGGCCCCTATGAGTTCAATCAGAGAAGCCACATGGGGTTATCTGGTCTTTGTGTAGGCTCCAGTCATTCTGGAGCCAGTTGTGTGTGTGTGTGTAAAACTGGGTTGCTCATCGGTTGATTGAAGATTAGATGCCGAAGTTTAGGGTGCCTTGGACATGAAATCTAAATGACCTGTACCAGACGCTACAACGTCATGGAGTTTGCTGAGTGCTGCCATGGAGTTAGCTCGCAGGGGGGTGTAAACAGCGGCCAAAAACACAGCAGTAAATTCCCTCGGTATATAATAAGGACAGCACTTCAGCAGTAGAAACTCCACATCTGGTGAACAGTGTTCATCAACCGTCTGTAGACACGTGAACTCCGAACATAAACAAAATCACATGGCCAAAGTCCGGGCTGGATCCTGACACCCAAGTGATTTATTAATCTTAAATCATTATAATTTGATAATGATGGCAATCCATACTTTGTAGTTTCATTTATTTGTTCGAAGCTTTGCCTGTGAAAAAGTTAGTCTCTGTTATCACTTCCAATAAACAGCTATATCCATGCTTAATCTCTGCACAATACCCTATTAATTATCGTGATGCATGTTCTATGAACCTGTCTGATCTGTCTTTTCCTTATTTCATCCTTGTTTTCTTTCTGTGATAATCACCACATTCTCTACTGATTGTTTTTACCATCTGCATGTTCTACCTAGAATGAGAGAAATATTTGAACACAACTGCTACTGTGCTTTTTGTTGCTTATTTTCATTATGCTTGTGTGTTTGTGTGTGTGTGTGTGTGTGTGTGTGTGTGTGTGTGTGTGTGTGTGTGTGTGTGTGTGTGTGTGTGTGTGTGTGTTTGTTTTACAGAGTTCTGTCCAGGCTCCTGCTCTTCTGATTCCTGATCAGAACATGCAAACCGAAGTGTGAGTTTAATAAACACTATAGATTAAACTCATTAACCTCAACCTCACCTCGTGTTGTTATAGAAAGGTCATTTTATAAAGTCATCTAATATAGCTCTAGAGTCCTGATGAGTCAATGGTCCTGATTGCCCTGAGTCAATAATGTGGCAATAGAATTCAATGCATTTCAAGAACAGGTGTTATGCAGCTAACCAGAGAAACTGTTTGCTAAACTGCAGCTCTTGACACTTCAGTTTTCAGATTCTTATTTTGGGTCTTTTGACTCCAACTTTAGACTAAATTCTAGCTTTATTGAACAATAGATATTGTTCTAAACAGCTTTACAGAAGTCAGCATTTTTACACTAACATCCATTCACTCATACATTCCTTATATTGGTGGTTCTACCATATGCAGCATGTACCCACATGTTTCATCCTTGACGTAACACTGCTGCATAGAGCTATGTTACAATACCTTAAACATAACCCTGAACACTAACTGGAATTCAGTCAGGACCACTTTTTCAAATGAGGATTCGTTAGATGATATGCATACAGTTAGTGTTGGCGGTATGGTTCTGTTCTGGGCAAAAATCCACGTGCCCGTCCGTGCGCATGAGTGAGGGGAGAGCAGCGACTACAAAATAAAATAGACCCCCTATATAACAGCAGAACCATTAATCATGCATAGTATTAAATATGCTCACTTACATGTTTTGAAAAATAAATAAATAAATTACTAAAGAGAGGGAGAGAGAGTGAAAAAAATGCATACGTGATAAGATTTATAACATAAACTGGTACACGAACAACGGGTTCCGGTTAGGTGGAGTCGAGGTTGGAGGAAGGAGTTTAAATCATATCAGCAGCGATGCGCTAGAAAGCGGCTCAATGAATGGGAATTTAAAGGGTCAGTTAATGTGGATGTTGTAACCGGATTGATGCACATCATAAACAGATGATGCATGCTTGACGACGTGGCCTGCCTGTACTAATGCCATGCTTGATTACTCAATTCAATTCAATTCAATTCAATTCAAGTTTATTTGTATAGCTCTTTTTACAATAGACATTGTCCCAGAGCAGCTTTACAGAACATAAACACAGAGCAGAAGGTAAACATAATTAATGATAAAGGAAATAATGAATAATAAAAGAAATAAGAATTAACAGAATAAAAATTCTAGATTATTATTAGTTGTATATATATAATACTATACAATATACAATAACTATACAATATACAATACTATACAATAACTAAGGGCCATTAGAAGAGAAATCTCTGTCACCCGCTCTAGCCTTCATTAATCTAGGTGCCAACAAAGAACCTGCATCTTCTGGTCAAGGTAAGTGGGGTGTATCAATAAAAGATTAAAATTTTGTTCAGGTACTTCATAAATCAAGTTGTATTACATAATCTTCAGGAGCTCTCCTTTGCACTATTATAAGCTGTTGTAGAAAGGACATTACATTGACATAATTTACTGTCTAGTGTCCCACAAATGAGGATGAGGTGAGGGGAGAGCATTCCCATTCTTATTTCTTTTATTATTCGTTATTTCCTTTATCATTAATTATGTCTTCCTTCTGTTCTATGTTTATGTTCTGCAAATCTGCTTTGAGACAATGTCTATTGT
Source organism: Tachysurus fulvidraco (assembly GCF_022655615.1). NCBI lineage: Eukaryota > Metazoa > Chordata > Actinopteri > Siluriformes > Bagridae > Tachysurus > Tachysurus fulvidraco. The sequence continues at coordinate 456,814 of NC_062520.1, read as the reverse complement.
AAAAAGTGCTATAAAAATTAAACTTGAATTGAATTGAATTGAGGTTACCTTCTGAGCCTTCTGAGGTTCCTCTCAAGGTTTCTTCCTCATATTATCTCAGGGAGATTTTCCTTGCTGCCATCACCCCTGGCTTGCTCATTAGGAATAGATAGGTAGGTAAATAGAAGTAAGCTTTTTGATTACTTAGTTACTCTGGATGGAATTATTCTGGATTCAAATTTACATTGATTAAATTCAAATTGAAATTCAATTTATTTGTACAGCGCTTTTAAGAATCCACTTTGTCTCAAGGCAGCTTTACAGAAGTATAGAAACAGAAATATATATATATATATATATACACACACACTTCAGTTATCAAGTAATCAAAAAGCTTACTTCTACCTAACTGTGTTTCAAACAGAGATAGTTCTGTTTTGTTGGAGTTCAGATGAAGTTAGTATCCAGTGTTTAAATGTCGTTTACACATTCAGCAATGTTATCAAGCTGATATCTGGCATTGCTGATACATTTAATTTTCACCACCATTAGAGTAAAATCTAATACCTTGTTTATGAATAATTGTACCCTGAGGTAGCATAGAAAGTCTCGAAAGTCTCTAATCTGGAACTGTAGTCATCACTGTATCTCTGCAGCCAATAGTGTGGTACTGTAATACTCAGTTTATCTTTTTATTTATCATTGTGTATGTATAGTCCATATCATTGTTCTGTATACTCTAGATATGTGACATATTTCTATGTTTCCTCACAGTGATGGTGCACCACAAAAGGAGAGAATGTACAGATGTAGCTATGACTTTGTGGCTCGAAACAGCAGTGAGCTCTCAGTCCTACAGGGAGATAAACTGGAGGTGTGGTTCTAGCAATCCATGTGTCTGTTTGCTGATATCCTCATCTAACTGTCAATTCACCTGCCTGTCTTTCCATATGTTCGGGATGAATACCTGTCCATCCTTTAACTAATTGTAAATACTTACTCTCCTTTGCTCATTTAGGTCATTGAGTCATCCAAGCGATGGTGGAAGTGTCGTAACAGGTTTAATGAAGTTGGTTTTGTCCCCTTTAACATTCTGGAGCCTGTTTCTCACATAGAGAGTCTGGAGCCCAAAAGACCACCCAAGGTACTCTTACTCTCTCTCTCTCTCTCTCTCTCTCTCTCTCTCTCTCTCTCTCTCTCTCTCTCTCACACACACACACACACACACACACACACACACACACACACACACACACATATATATATATATATATATATATATATATATATATATATATATATATATATATATATATATAGTGGGTACGGAAAGTATTCCGACCCCCTAAATTTTTCACTCTTGTTTCATTGCAGCCATTTGCTAAAATAAAAAAAAATTCATGTTATTTCTAATTAATGTACTCAGCAACCCATCTTGACAGAAAAAGACAGACTGCCGCAGTATTTCACATGATAACGATCCCAAACACACCTCCATTACAACCAGTAAATAAAATACTTACAAAAGTGTGAGGGGGTACTCACTTCTGTGAGATACTGTATATATGAAATAGCACGGTAGCATAAAGTGAAAACTAAATCTCATCACAATTAATTAATGTCATACATATTGGTGTGGGGGAAAATATATCATTTACAAAAGTATTTACAAATAAAATATTTGTTATAAAACCATACAAGAATTGTGGCTCAGTTCAACGGATCAGGAATCTCATGGTTAATTGCACACAGGTCACCATTTAACTCAATGACAACCAAGGGATCTTGGCATAGTTCCAACATTCTGGGTTTGGTTAAATACAAATAAATATATCTCCAACTTTGTAAAGTTAAGGAAATCTGTTTTAAAGTATTTTAGTTAGAAACCCAATATTTTACCTCTTTAAGGGTCAATGCTCATGACCCTTAAAACACCATACCCACTGTTAACCATGGCTGGTGGTAGTGGGGATGCCTTTATAAGCAGGAACTGGAAACTTGCCATGGTGAAGTAGCAGGAGACTTTTGACTGGAACAAAACTTTAGATTCAAACAGGGGAAAATGACCCCACTCATTCTGTTGGGGGTCCCCAAGCCAAACTGTAGTGGGTCAAATGATGAACCGGAATACGTTAGAATGGCCATGTCAAAACTTAATCTGATTGAGAATAAGGATGTTTACAACTCTCTCCATCCAATTAAGATGGAGCAAGAGTGATTTGACCAATATTCAATTATTTTATCTGTATAGCACTTTAACAATATCTATTGTCACAAAATAGCATTACAAAATTACAGCATTACAGGTGTAAATCTATACCAGGTTACATATGTAACCCAATTCATCATGGCTGATGCTATGGAAATGCTTTTTTGCAGAAGCGGTAGGCTCTGGTAGTTCATGTGATGAAGCAGTGTGTGCCAGCAAGACCATAAAATAACATCTACATCACATTACTCCAGCTTCTACTTGTCCGAAAGGAAGTGTGGCCAGTAACACAGCATCTCATTCCCTTTTTTACATTCAGTGGAGTGAGCCATAATCCCTAGAAGTGAAGCCACACAATGCCTCATAGGCCTAGGAGATAGCTACCACTACCCAACACGTGGTACTGCTTGGAAACCAGATAACTTTTGTTGCAGCTGCCAAAGCAGACAAAAAAGGGGGAGGACTTACACCACAGTCTCTCCTGCACGGCCGACTCAGGGGGCGGAGGGCAGAATGCCTGCAGAAAGATCAGACAACTGGCAAGTAGCAGGGCTGTTTCCAGGTTCAAAAGCTCCTCATAAGCTGACACCAGTGGCTCAAAGGGTGAAAAGAGAAGCCCCTCCAGGACCACCAAAGGGTTTCAGGAGGGGAGATGATGCAGAAAGCAAGTGACCAGAGAACAGGCATGTGACTTGCAGCAACAGCTGTAGCAGCCAGGTGTATACACCATTGTCTATACACCAGATAGGTGGTTGGGAGACCAGAATCTAGGAGCTGGTCCACCTAAGGAGCCAGACCAAGAGGTTTCAAATATCAGGGCATGGGTGGACAATCGCCCTTTGTGCCGGAGAGAGGAGGTTCCTCCTGATGGAAATCTTTTAAAAAGCACTGTCCAGAAGGAAAATTAAGTCCAAAGCCATACACAGGTTCGCCAATAAGGAGCAACCAGTAACAGGTGGACTCTGTCATGGCATACCATACAACCCCCATGAGCAATGGACTATCAGAGAAACCATACAGATGGATCCTCAACTACGTTTGCACTATAGCATCCAGCCCTGTTTTTGCAGCATAAATTTCCTTAACTGTCTAAGGAAGTACATCCCTTGTAGGGCCATTTTTAAATGGTTGATGTGACGGTCCCACTTCAGGTCCTGGGACATTGTAGAGCCCAAGAACTTCAGGGGTGTAGGGGGGGGTTCTCCTGAAGTCCACGATCATCTTAACTATTTTGATGACTGTAGTGTAGTCCAAAACTTCAGGAGCTTGACAGAGGTGTCATTAGAGGTGCAGTGGGAAGAAAACAGAACTTTGAGGGCTGCCAGTGTTGGTGGAGTGGCTGTTTGACATGAATGTCCCCAGTCTTAATAGCTACTACTTATATGTCAGAAAGCTGGTAATCCAATGACAAATAGAGCATGGAACAGAAAGCTGTGTTATACTGGTCTGGAGTAGAGTTAGAATGATGGAGTTAAAGGCCATGTGTTGTAGGATGTAATGCAGTTCCATGGACCTGTTTGCTCAATAAGCAAACTGCAGGGCATCCAGTAATGGTTCAGTGAAGTCTTTCAGATAAGTCAGAACCAGTTTTTCGAATTACTTCATGACAAGAGACATCAGTGCCACAGGTCTGTACATGTTAAGTCCTGTTATCTTGTTGTTGTTTTTTTGCTACAGGGATGATGGTTGAGCAGACAGGGATTTCACACAGCTCCAGTTATCTGTTGAAGATGTGGGTGAAGATGGGGGCCAGGTGGTCAGCACAGGTTTTCAGACAGGCTGGTGTCACACCATCTAGGCCTGGTGCTTTTCTTCTTTTGTTTTTTCTGAAGACCCGGTGTATATCACCATAACTGATCTGGAGCTCTGGAGAGGGGGGAAAGGGGGAGAGTGGGGTTACTGGAGGTGTCAAAGGTTGTTGTGGGGTGTTTCAAATTTACAATAAAACTCAATCAGATCTTCAGCAAGTTGTTGATTCACCACAGTGCTGGGGGGTGGAGTGTTAGTTGGTAATGGCTTTAGACCTTTCCAGACTGAAGCTGAGTTGCTAGAAGTGAACTGATCCTCCAACATTTTGGTGTAGCTCTTCTTACCTGCTCTTCTTAGCAGCACTGGCCAAAACTCTGTTATGATGCTTCCTAGAGACAAAGAAACTGGAATAATCTGGCATAGATGCCCTTTTATGGTCTTGCTGGTGCACTCAGTTTTGTCACATGGCCTACCCAAACCGATAAATTGCAATGATTTCAACACAGAGATTCAGACACAGCTTCATTCCATAGCATCATCTCCAAATCAGCATTGAGTTCTGGGGTACTCAGTTTACATTTTTCAAAAAAAAAAAAAAAAAAAAAAAAACAGGATCTACATATGCAAATTTGATAAGACATATGCCAGAAGACAGAGCTGTAATTACAGGCAAGTTGTTCTACCAAGTATAACATTTATGGCACTTAGCAGACGCCCTTATCCAGAGCAACTTGCATTTTTATCTCATTTTATACAACTGAGCCAGTGAGAGTTAAGATCCTTGCTCAGGGGCCCAGAAGTGACAGTTTGGTGACTCACAACCTTCTGACTGGTAAACCAACACCTTAACCACTTGGCTACCAAGTATTAATGCATAGCTTCTTTGTTCAGCCCGGTACCAGGGGCAAGGAGTTTATATAAGGATTTATATATAATTCAGGCACCAAAACATGCAGCTGTCACGGGCACGGGGATAAAAGACCCAAATGCAGGATAGAAAACGGGGTTTATTAACTTAAAAAACATGAAACGTAGACACCGACTCAAGACATGACACCAGAACAGGACAAGGACACCAGGATTCTGTGCTGCACAAGGCAAAAATAATAATAATCAAGACACATGAGAGACAGGTGTGCAGAGGTGGGGAGGAAAACACAAGGGCGAGGCAGACACATGAACACCGAACATAAACAAAAGGCTCATGGCCAAAGTCCAGGCCGAGTCCTGACAGTACCCCCCCTCGAGGTGCTGCTCCCGACGCGCCAATCTGTCCTGACAGTCCCGATGGGGTCCAGGAGGGGGGAGGCAGAGGCAGGTGGGGAGAGCAAGGCACACGGCGAGGCAGGTGGGGGAGCAAGGCACACCGTGAGGCAGGTGGGGGGAGCAAGGCACACTGCGAGGCAGGTGGGGGCAGAAAAGCACACAGCAGCACAGCCAGAAGGGCCGAGCGACGTCCACCGCCGAACAGGGGGGCTGAGTGCAACCCCCGACACACCACGGCCAGACCCACTTCTCAGGGCGGACAAAAAAATCCTCTTCCACAGAACAGAAAAAAAACAACAAAAAATCCATGGGGCAAAACACGGGCCTGAAACACCCCCCGCCGACAGGAAGTGGGGCGGCGTCCTCCGCAGAAACCGGAAGTGAAGCGACGCCCCAAATGCAGGATAGCTTGAAAGAAAATGGGGTTTATTAGCTTAAAAAACATGAAACGTAAACACCGACTCAAGACACGACACCAGGACAGGAAAAAACAAAACGAAGGAATCCGCACTGCACAAGGCAATGCGGCTTAACTAAATACTAATAATAATCAAGACACATGAGGGACAGGTGTGCAGAGGTGGGGAGGAAAAGACAAGGGCGAGGCAGACACGTGAACACCGAACATAAACAAAAGGCTCATGGCCAAAGTCCAGGCCGAGTCCTGACAGTACCCCCCCTCGAGGTGCTGCTCCCGACGCGCCAATCTGTCCTGACAGTCCCGATGGGGTCCAGGAGGGGGGAGGCAGAGGCAGGTGGGGAGAGCAAGGCACATGGCGAGGCAGGTGGGGGAGCAAGGCACACCGTGAGGCAGGTGGGGGGAGCAAGGCACACTGCGAGGCAGGTGGGGGCAGAAAAGCACACAGCAGCACAGCCAGAAGGGCCGAGCGACGTCCACCGCCGAACAGGGGGGCTGAGTGCAACCCCCGACACACCACGGCCAGACCCACTTCTCGGAAACCAGAAAGGGGGGGAGGGAGGGCGGACAAAAAAATCCTCTTCCACAGAACAGAAAAAAAACAACAAAAAATCCATGGGGCAAAACACGGGCCTGAAACACCCCCCGCCGACAGGAAGTGGGGCGGCGTCCTCCGCAGAAACCGGAAGTGAAGCGACGCCCCAAATGCAGGATAGCTTGAAAGAAAATGGGGTTTATTAGCTTAAAAAACATGAAACGTAAACACCGACTCAAGACACGACACCAGGACAGGAAAAAACAAAACGAAGGAATCCGCACTGCACAAGGCAATGCGGCTTAACTAAATACTAATAATAATCAAGACACATGAGGGACAGGTGTGCAGAGGTGGGGAGGAAAAGACAAGGGCGAGGCAGACACGTGAACACCGAACATAAACAAAAGGCACATGGCCAAAGTCCAGGCCGAGTCCTGACAGCAGCATACCCAAACAGGAAGAAACTCATCTATTTCACTAGAAACCTTAATTTCAGTTAAATAAAGGAGAATAGACTGAAAAACTTTTGTAAACATGTCGTACGTAAGAATTTTGATTCCTGTAATCATCCATTACATGATATGGGCCATGTCCACACTTATACCTTCTCAAATGTTTCATTTCCTAACCCGTATATATTTTTCTCTCCGTTTTGGCCTTTCGTCCACACTGAAAATACCGTCATAGTGTGGACTGTGAAGACGGAGGCTTTTGAATACTATGACGCATTTTTAGTCATGTGATGCAGTCGAAAGCAAATAAACGCCTAGTGGAAACAACGCAGGTCGAAGCTTTACTCCTGCGCAGTAGGGAGATGTACAGTAATTTTCATACATTTCAGTGTGGATGAGCAACTTTTGGAAAACGTTTGAAAATGATAATGTGGACGCGGAACATTTTTAGATGTAAAATCCATTTTCAAATATATCCGGATTAGTGTGGACATGGCCACAAACAAAATCGGTCAAAAAGCTGTACAGTTAGAAAGGTGAGATTCTACAGAATCTATGTGAACTGGATTAGAAGAAAAAAAACAAAAACAACCGAGCAGCAATGACACTAAATTTGCTCTTACCTTTGGTATTTTCATTCATTCATTCATTCCCTACCGCTTATCCGAACTTCTCGGGTCACGGGGAGCCTGTGCCTATCTCAGGCGTCATCGGGCATCGAGGCAGGATACACCCTGGACGGAGTGCCAACCCATCACAGGGCACACACACCAACTCCTGTGTTGGAAAGCTGGCACAACTCAATTCTGTCTATTTACTGTAGGTAGTAATGGGTAGATTCTGAAATGAATAGTTATATTTGGATGGAATGAACACCTATAGTGACATATAAATCAATTAAATAAAGTTTTATAGTTCGGTAGCTGGTAAAACTCAGATACAGAGGTGTGCCAACATGTGATAGATAAATCAAATTTGAAACAGTTAATGGTGAGATGTTATAAAATAGTTTTATGGAGTTATTAGACTTTCACTGCATGAACTCAAAGAGATATGATGCCTAAAATCATAATATTTTTTCAGGCAGAAGTTTTATCATTTAATTTTTGCTGTGTTCCATTTTCTCTTACTCTGATCTGGTATCTGGTTTTATATATATATAATTTTGGTACCAAAATTATTCAAACACACCCTGAAAAATCTCAGATATTACAGAAGATGCCAACATGTGCCATCATGGCACACAGGAGATTCTGCCTTGACATCCTTCTAAAAAACAATCTATAATATCTCTGTTACACAATGGATAATTCAGTCTTAAAATAGTTAAAGGCAGGGAGCGAGATCTGAAAGCGAATGTTGAAATCACCTAAACAACACACCCCTAACCCAAATGGGTGTCACCCCGTTATGATAGCTCCGCCCCATACATACATACGCAACCTGCTGGGGCAGCTGGCTGAGGGGATATTTCTATCAATAAATGAACTCAATGAGTAATACTATGGTAATACAAATGTGTTTCTGTAGTACTGTGTGTTTTACCATGAAAGGTTTAGCTCCGTTTCACACAAAAGACGACGATCAACACCTAGAACCAGAGCCAGAGGTAACGGCAGGTGTCAGTCGCTTTCGGCTAATGGCAGACATGCACACTGAACCCTCTCTCCACTGCATATTGACAAGACACACCCCTTTCTGCTCATTGGCTACACGTTTGTTTTGTTTTCTAAAGCATTTTTAATGTGCCAAGCCTTTAATGTTTAGATGTTACAAAATAGATCTCTGGAGTTTTTAGGCTTCAATAGCAATGGTTATTCTCTCTGAAACTGGGAAAATTGTGTCAGGTGGAAATTTTATTTTGCTGTGTTCCAGCTTCTCAAACTCTTGCCCTTATGCAGAGCAACATACAAAAGTGCATAGAAGCCTCTATCAATAAAGACACTGATAATCTCATATTGATAAAACTCTAGCAGTAGATGTGAATGTACATTTGACAGTAGAATGGCAAGATGTAAGTTGACACTGTCGGTCTTTCTCATAGGCTCCAGCACTACCTCCAATGCAGAAGACAAGCACTCTACCTCTGCCCTCTTCCCTTGGCATGACCTCTGACCTCAACAGCTCACGACCACACAGCATTGCCCTTCCACCTCAACATCTGCATGAGGACACAGAGAAAGGCACAAACACAATATATTCTTAAATATATACACAATGCAAAAACCAACCCAATACTGAATGTGTCTCTCTGATGCATTTAGTGATGCAGGTTAATGATGAACTCCTGCAGAGACTGACCAGTGGGAAAGCAGGCCTGTCTCGTCCATTGGTCATCCATCGCTCTGCTGATACCTCACTTCCTCTGGACTATAAATCGCCTCCTGCAGAGGTTGAGACCTGGCTACGTGGGAAAGGCTTCAGTGAGCCGTGAGTTTAAAAAAACAGAACACACACAAGCACAGTATATGATACAGTATATATTATTATTATTTCATAAATCAGCCTTAAATTAGGTTAGTACATTTGCGTCACACCTCCACAACTAAGGTGCCCACAAAACAGAAGCTATTACGTGACAAACTGCTTTAACCTGTTAACAGATAACATAAAACACATCTATATTAACTGAATGGACTTGTGTGATTAAATTGTTAACTTATACTGATTTGGCCAAGGATCCATCTCAGTCTCCTTAGACGGAACCTTGGGGTATTCAGGTACTTTTTTTTTACTTTTATTCGGCTCATTTGTGTGAAGTGGGCAGTTTGTGTCTAGGTTCTGAGTCTGTCAACTAGGACAATATTGTGGTACCAGGGAAGGACAATAATATATAGTTGGGAGACACACAGTAACAGAACCCCTCAGCACTCTGCCCTACAGATCTTAGGCCAGGGCAAGAAACCTAAGGGGGAAGGGGTGCTACACTGAAGACCCAAGGAGCAATAAAAACACAGGTTATAACAGGTTATAAAATATCCACATCTTTGTTCTGCATGATGAGTGACATTAAATCCATTATTAAAGAACAGTATACTACAACTCTGCTAGAGTAGTCCATCCATTAAATACTGAAATAGTCAGAAAAACCACCAAAAGGACAAGGGGAAAACTTCAGATGCTGGTAAAATCTTCAGCTCAGATGGAAGAAGCTGTTTACAGTTTACCCCAGACGAGACACTCTGAACTGGACTTTATCAGCCAACGATGAGGAAAGAATTCAAATAAAAAGGTTCACCTGTCTAATGATGCTAAATCCAAACCCATCCCTGTTTATCACCCTGAGTACTATCCTCGCAGTGAAATAGAACCCTAACTGCTCTTATTTGTGTCACTATAATTTGCTTTAATTTTAATGGTCTTGTGTGTGTGTGTGTGTGTGTGTGTGTGTGTGTGTGTGTGTGTGTGTGTGTGTGTGTAGGACTGTACAGTGTCTTCGGGTGTTAACAGGAGCTCAGCTCTTCTCTCTGAATAAAGAGGAGCTTCGTGCTGTCATTCCTGAAGAAGGATCTAGAGTGTACAGCCAACTTGCCGTACAGAAAGCACTGCTGGAGGTACACAAACAGACACACAAACAGACACACATACACACAAACAGACACACATACACACAAACAGACACACATACACACAAGCAGACACACACACATACACACAAACAGACACACATACACACAAACAGACACACATACACACAAACAGACACACACACATACACACAAACAGACACACATACACACAAGCAGACACACACACATACACACAAACAGACACACATACACACAAACAGACACACACACATACACACAAACAGACACACACACATACACACAAACAGACACACACACATACACACAAACAGACACACATACACACAAACAGACACATACACACAAACAGACACACATACACACAAGCAGACACACACACATACACACAAACAGACACACATACACACAAACAGACACATACACACAAACAGACACACATACACACAAGCAGACACACACACATACACACAAACAGACACACATGCACACAAACAGACACACATGCACACAAACAGACACACATGCACACAAACAGACACACATGCACACAAACAGACACACATGCACACAAACAGACACACATACACACAAACAGACACACATACACACAAACAGACACACACACATACACACAAACAGACACACACACATACACACAAACAGACACACACACATACACACAAACAGACACACACACATACACACAAACAGACACACATACACACAAGCAGACACACACACATACACACAAGCAGACACACACACATACACACAAACAGACACACATGCACACAAACAGACACACATACACACAAACAGACACACATACACACAAGCAGACACACACACATACACACAAACAGACACACATGCACACAAACAGACACACATACACACAAACAGACACACACACATACACACAAACAGACACACATACACACAAACAGACACACATACACACAAACACACACTAATGTTATTTATAAATGATGAGTGTTTTTTTTCTCAGGATGTCAGGAAGGCAACAGAGCTGGAGACAGTAATGGAGAAACAGAAGATGAAAATGGACTTTACAGCTGAGACTGGAACTCTATAACATGTCATACTCCAACGTCCCACAACCTCCTGCACCCCCTCGTTAAACCACAGATGTAATTTATATATATACAGTGGTGTACATGGTGTGGCTTAACTAAAAAAAACTTTTTTTTTTCATTTATTTAATGCCTTTATACAGGCGCACACACAGTCTGTATAACTCATAACAAACTGCTCCTCACATGCATACACAAATCCTATACCATTATAAGGTATAATTGTCTAAAGTACAGTATATCAGTCTAAATGTAAATGTTTCGTGTAAAATTTATGACTGCACATTATTAAATTATATTTTAAATAACTCTAAAATGAGTTCTTTGTTATTTTATATAATGATCTATAGACTCCAACACTGTTTGAAAGAATATTGGAAAAAAAACACTAGGTAATTCTTTCCATTTTATTTTTCATTGTCAAGTTTGTATAAGTCTGTGCCCATTATAGCAATCCAACACAACTGTGCTTTACCTGTGCGGAAGTAAACTGGGGAAGTCGTGGCCTAATTGTTAGAGAGTTTGTCTTGAGCAAGGCACCGAAACCCCCCCCAAATGTTCCCCGGGCGCCGCAGCATAAATGGCCGCCCACTTCTCCGGGTGTGTGTTCACGTTGTGTGTGTGTGTTCACTGCTGTGTGTGCACTTTGGATGGGTTAAATACAGAGAACAAATTCTGAGTATGGGTCACCGTACTTAGCTGTATGTCACATCACTTTCACTTTCAAAAATTCCAACAGAATGTGAGCCCTGTGATGGTTGGCACTCCGTCCAGGGTGTATCCTGCCTTGGTGCCCAATGACGCCTGAGATAGACACAGGCTCCCCGTGACCCGAGAATAGTTCGGATAAGCGGTAGAAAATTAATGAATGAATGAATGAACAGAATGTGAGTAAGAAGAAAAACAGATCTGTAAAATGTGCAGTGAATGGGGTGGGAATGTGGATAAGTACATTGTATATAATTTAGATTAGTGTTTAATACATGATAATGTGCAAAAAAATGTAAAGTGACCAGTGCAAAAAGAGTTACAAAGTGCAGTATGTAAAGTATGGTGTGCAAAAGGGTCCTGTGTGCAAAAGGGTCCTGTGTGCAAAAGTGACCAGTGCAAAGAGAGATACAAAGTGATGTGTGCAGTGTGCCACGTATGGTGTGCTAAAAAGGTCCTCCTGTAGTAGTAATGTCATGTGTGAATATGAGTCCATAACCCTAACCTTAACCCTAACCCTAGGTGTACTGTTGGTTGAGGGCTCAGATTTCCTGTGGAAAGAAGCTCCTCCTCCTTCTCTCTGTGTTTGCCTTCGTGGAACAAAAACATTTTACTGACTGCAACAGATAAGAGAGACCATTTTTGGGATGGCTGAAGTCCTTCACAATCAGGGAGGGGTCAGGAAGCTCAGTGTGGATGGAGAGCTTATCTGTCCTGCTTAGTGCTGTTCCCAAACCTGGCTGTCATGTTTCCTGTCAGGATGCTCTCAATTTTGCAAGTGTAGAAGGTTCTTAGCTCCTTATCTCTACCACCTCCCTTAAGCATCTGAGGTGGTAGAGATGCTGCCAAGACTTCTTTACTAGAGTGTTGATGTGATAGGACCATGACAGATGAACACCAAGTTACCAGAAACTCCAGTCTTTCCCCTGGGGTCCCATTGATCACTAGTCAAGTCAAGTCAAGAAGCTTTTGTCATTTCAACCATATATAACTGTTACAGTACACAGTGACATGAGACAACGTTTCTCCAGGATCAGTGTGTTACATAAAACAAAGATAGAGCTGTAAGGACTTAGTAAGTTAGTCTTAGCCACATAAAGTGCAACTGTGTAACCTGGTGCAGACAGTGCAGGACAAAAAGACAGTGCAGACATAAAGTTACAAGACAATACAAAAAGTACAAAAAAAATGCAATACACAAAAGACAATAAACAGTAACAGACACAGTGCCGACCGACCGGTGTGTGTATACTGTGTGTGTATATACTGTGTGTGTATACTGTGTGTGTATATACTGTGTGTGTATACCGTGTGTGTGAGAACCTGCCGTATCCGTGGCAGCTAGCAACCCCCCCCACCCCCCCCGGCTCCTGAGGACCGTTGCGATCTACGGAGGAAGAAGATGTAGGTGAGTGATATGGCTTTAGACAGGACACATGAAATACGGGATGGATGCGATAGTGTGAGGGGAGACGGAGCTGGAAGGTCACCAGGTTGATTTCCCGGGTGATGGTCCGATGAACCGAGGACTGAGCTTTTTGCAAGGCAGGTGAAGACGTATGGTGCGTGTAGATAGCCAGACTTTATCTCCCACCTTGTATTGGGGTGCTGTTCTCCGTCGTGCGTCTGCATTAGTCTTTTGTCAGACAGTGTCCTCCGGGAGCCCGAAATGGCGAAATACTTGCTGGAATAGCACCTCGGCACTCTCCATAGCTGTAGGAAGACCTTTCATCGGTATGAGCTTTAACATTTTTGAAAAACAATCTACAATGACGAAAATGACTGTATGTACCTTGGGAGACCGGCAGATCGGTGGCAAAATCTACTCCTAAATGCGACCATGGACGACGAGGAATGGGGAGAGGTAGGAGCTTGCCACACGGAAGCTATACTGGGTGTCTTCGCCATTGCACAATCCCGGCAGCCCTGGACAAAACGGTTCACATCCTGCCTTATATTGGGCCACCAGTAGCGCTGCTGCAGCACAGTCTGGTTCACACCGGGATGTCCCGTGCCTGGAGACGAGTGACTCTTTTCAATCAATGTGGTCCTGAGTGAATGAGGGACGAACTTACGTCCAGGCGGACACTCTGGAGGAGGTGATAGAGTGTCTGGGATCTCATCCTCCTCGCTCCATTCAATTGGGCATGCGAAGATTTTATCCGCTAGGATGGGCTCGGGAGACAGCTTTTCTTCTTCTGGTGATTCGTTTGGCCTCCTTCAAGTACTGGAGATTCTTATGATCTGTGATCACAATGAATGGATGTCTGGCTCCCTCGAGCCAGTGTCTCCACTCTTCCAGTGCCATTTTTATGGCTAACAGTTCACAGTCGCCGATATCATAGTTCTTCTCGGCCGAACTGAACTTGTATGAATAAAAGGCGCATGGATGATGAGCGGGGGATTCGCCTGTCCTTTGCGCCAGAACCACGCCCACGCCGGTGGAGGATGCGTCCCTTTTTAGTCTCTCGAATGCGATTTGCATGTCTGGAGTCCAGATGAGTTTCTTAGGGTTTCCACGAAGGGCGGTGGTGAGTGGAGTAACGATGAGACTGAAGTCCCGAATGAAGCGACGGTAGAAATTCCTTTATAGGCCTGGGTGGTGGCCAGGTTGTGATTGCTACCACCTTTTTATCGTCCATGCTGACGCCACGTTCTGATACATCATATCCCAGGAACTGGATCGTTTTCTGGTGAAATTCACATTTCTCGGCCTTCAGATAGAGAGAGTGATTGCGAAGACGTCGCAATACTTCACACACATGTTTATAATGGTCTTTGGTGTTTCTCGAATAGATGAGGATGTCGTCAATGTAAACCATGACGTACTTGTTGAGAATGTCTCGGAAGATAGAATGCATGAAATCCTGGAAGACGGCAGGAGCATTAGCAAGGCCATACAGCATGACCAAATATTGGTCAGTTCAATGGCGCAATCCCAGGGACGATGAGGTGGAAGCTTTGATGCTCTCTTTGGACAGAAAACGTCACGAAAGTGATCATAATCCTTAGGCACAGAAACGAAGATGTTATCTGTGGGGCTCTCAATGGAGGTGCTGAAGACAGGAAGACTTGACGACTCTGGTTTCGATTTTGGGGATTCCTGAGAAGCACTGTGGAAAACACCCATCGCCCCATCGTTTGATCTCACCATTTTCCCAGGAGAGTTCGGGACAGTGTTGTATTAGCCAGGGTCGAGGCTGATATGAAGTTTCCTGCCGAACCTGAGTCGATCATAGCGGTGACAGAAATGGAGACATGAGGAAGAGAAATCTGCACTGGGGTGGTGAGAGTGAAGAAACTGAGGGTTCGGTCTGAGCCGTACTCACCAGGGCTCGAGTTGGACGGACTGGGCATTTACAGATGAGATGATCTTTGCTCGCACAGTAGAGGCATAATCCAGCATTGAGGCGACGCTGTCACTCTGGAAACGAAATCTGTGATGAGCCCAGCTGCATCGATTCGGGTCCAGGCTGAGGCGTTTCCGCCGACACTCCCGGAGGTGAAGACGAGATGGAGCATGAAGACATGCGTTGCTCGGTGCGGATGGCTCACTGGATGAAGTTTTCGAGACCCATGGAGTCGTCGAATGCTGCGAGTAAACAGAGATCTGGTTTCAAACCATTACGATATGTGGTGAGTAATTTCATCCCAGCCCTTTCATCCCAGCCACTAGCTTCCACTAGAGTGCGGAAACGGAGAGAGCAGTCGGCCGCTGATGATTTTCCCTGCTGGATATGGTATAGTTTGTTGCAGATGGTGGGGTCACCCACTGGAATGCCAAAGACCTCTTGGAAGTACACTGTGAACTCGGAGATCGAGTGCAGGAATGAGGGAGAGCTTTACCGGTGAGTAGTGAGATGATAAATGATACCTTGCTTCGCTCGGTGGGGAAAAGAGAGGGTTGCATCTCGAAGATTAGAGAACACTGTAGCAGGAACCCTTTGCAGTCTTCCGCGTTGCCGGAATAGGGCGCTGGATGGGCCATGGGAACCGTGACTACAGTGGTGTTGCTAGCCTGGTTGCTAGCTGGTAGCGCTGGTGGTGCCGGCGTTCTCTTCAGCTCTTGCCTGAGCATGTCAACTAATCCTTGGAGGACGTCCGTGGGTTGAGTTGACATGATGTTTGGTTGGTACAGTCTTCTGTAACGTACAGAAGACAATGAACAAACAGATGAAATCAAAACCTTAGGTGGTGAAGGCAGTGGTGAAGGACGCTTCGCCCGTGCTCCGATAAACACACGCTCGATAAGGAGTTGAATCTGGTAACGTGCAGATCAGGATCTGGAAACGCTACTGAGAAGAAGAATGAGAGAGTCGAGTTAGTAAGCATAGCATACGAGACTGGATGGTGAATGAAGGTGAGAGAGTGGCTTAAATAGTCTGTGAGCAATTAGTGTTGAGTGACGCCAGGTGATGATTATCAGAACTCTGGTGATTGAGATCTGAAGGAAGTGTCGTGAGAACGTGGCGTATCTGTGACAGTATAAATATAAGTCTTGTTTTTGTGTGTGTGTGTGTGTGTGTGTGTGTGTGTGTGTGTCTTAGTTCACATGTACATCAGATGCTTAAATGTTTTTTAAATGAAAATGTTTTATTTATTTCTAAATCTATATATTTGTCTTTAATTATTTATATATTAATATTTCTAATGCATATATTTAATGTTCTTTAATATAAAACCCCATTTCCCTTGGTATCTTTTTAATTTGAATCACTTTGTGTTGCTAAAACCCTATATTGAATGACTTTGTTCTGCTGAAACATTAGTGTAGCCCAGCTGGGGTTATATTAAGTATCATTTCTTTCTGATTGGCCCTTGTCCTTCTTATTCCCACCTCTAATTAAACCACATAAGTCCGTCCCACACCACTGTATTATTAGATAAAGTGCTGTGCTGTGATCTTATATGATAAAACATTTAATAAGGTGTTAATACGATATTCTGCTCATAATGTATGAAATGGGAAAAAAGTTACCTTTTTTATGTTTACAGTGTTAACAAACTTATTGATGCTGTACCTGTTCCATCCTCCACATTTTGCTCACCTAGTTTGTCTGGCACATCCTTCTCTACACAAATGGACACTGAGCTGCTCACTAGGGAGGAATCACGTATGAAAGTTACCACTTACTTACTTGTTCCCCTCCCTACAAGCTTGTTTAAATCCTGTTTGTATTCATTGTGCCCTGCTGTTCTCAGTATTGTAAATGATTCCCTGCATACTGGTGTTGTGCCAGCAGCATAGACTGGTGACTGGTTTTGTCTGTATGGGTGTTCCTCAGGGTTCCATCTTAGGCCCCTTACTTTTTAGCATGTACATATTTCTACTTGGATTGCTTTTAAGATCACTTGGGCTTAATTAGCACTTTTATGCGGATGACACTCAGATTTATATTCACTTTAAGCCTAATCAAAATTTGGACCTTTCTTTTTTAACACACTGTATTACTGAGATAAAAACGTGGATGTCTCAAAATTGTTTGTGCCTCAATGCTGATAAGATTTCTATACTTCTGAATAAACAAACACATACAACAGGACACAGTTGGTCTGCTAACAACTCAGGAGGTTTATTAAAGTGCAGATTGTAAAAAAGAAAGAAAAAAAACACTTTTAAAAATTGCATCCACAACAAGAACATTTAGGAAAATTACGAACATTACTAACATTAAGGAACTTCAAAAATATTAAGTACATTAAGGGACAAGATCACAGGACTGGCAGGACGACACCTAACTGCATCCGCCAACAACTGCACGATTGCCGTGAACAACCGCCTAAGCTGATGAAAAAATACAATTTATAGAAAATATATAAATTACGTAGAAATTTCTGTCATGCTTTCTGATTACTTGTCTATAATCTGACAGAATTAGTACCATGGACAGTGATATTTTTGCAGGATGAAGGCACATAAATTGTGATACGAGTTTATTAGCACAGAACAACCAGGGTTTCCCGCAGAAAATTTGTCAGTTAAGGCGTTAGGGTTCGGCAGGGCTAGGGGCGGGGCTAAGGGCGGCTTTGTGAGAGAGACCACAGAGTCTGTACTACAGTTAACAATTATTTATTTAACACTAAATATAAAATTTAAACAACATATAATAATAAATAAAATTTTGCGGACACGCGTTTTATCAACCGGCTAGTTGTCCTCCAGACAGTGACGGATCACGTCTTTCTCTCGTTTGTGAATATGAGAATCAGACTTCAGAGCAACTGTTCAAGACTGAACAAGAAAAAAGAACTGAAAACATCATACAAACATCATACATCATAAAAATATACATGTTTATTATTGTTTTCTGAAGTTTAAAAGGATGTTACATTAAATTTAAAATGAAATAGCAATATAGTGCTGAGGTGGTGAAATGAACTTCCAATATAATACAGGTTCAAAAGCGTATAAAAGATTCATTCCCATACACAGTACCTGTACAATAAGGCAGTTAGGTGTTGCTGGTGAAATCTGTGATCACTACATTGCTATTTTCCATCTAGATGTAATTATCAGGAAATGTAAGCTGAAACTCTGGTCTTTTCTCAGATAGTTATGTTTTGTTCAGACTTTTATATACAATAAATATAAAAGTCTACACACCCCTATAAAAAGGGCAGTTTTTTGTGATGTAAAATCCACCTTTTCCTCCCTTAATAAGAAATACAGGAGTCTTGAAGAAATACATGAATGAATCACTCTGAAAGGTTTAAAAGAAAGAACTGATTTCACCTTAGCCAAGACGGAATAAAAAGAAATAAAAAGAACTAGACAACAGAACTAATCTGTCAAATTTAAGTCTTTCTCTACAGCAGCAGCTCTTTAGCTGTAAATATGATTGAATTGAAGAAATACATGAATGAATCACTCTGAAAGGTTTAATGGTATTTGGCAGGTCTTTATATATAATAACTTCTCCAACATTATTTTCTCCTCCAACCATCATTTTGGTTTCTGTCCACATTAGTCATGAGTTAAAAAAAACAAAAACAAAATGTCCACTAAATTAAAAATATATACTGTACACACACACACACACACACACACACACACACACACACACACACACACACACACACAGACACTGAAGTAATTATACTGACATACGTGTCCTTTAGTGACACTTGCTTTAGGATTGCGTAGGAAACCCTCCCACTATCCCACTAAAGGATGTGCCCTAGTTTGCACGGGTTAGTTTTGAAAACACAAGATCAACAATTAGAGTTGCTCTTACCTTGAACGCAGGTGTCCTTCGAAGTCCCTCGGTCTTCTAACAAAGGTTCTGCTCCAAGTTCTTCTACCTATTCTATTGATTGTATCTTTAGATGAAGAAGTCAGACTTAAACCTTTTGTCTTTTCAGGATCCTCACAATGGGAGGCCTTGTTTTTATTAAAAGTAGTGTAATACAGATAGATGTGTGTGTAATATATGTAAAGTAAAAGAAAATTACAAACAAAAATCTCCTTCAAATAATCAAACAATTCTAGCGTAAGTAGAAATAAGTAAAATGCAAAGATAAAACAAACCAAGAAACACTTTCCAAGTGTGAGCCTGAGTTTGTTCTCCTGATGCACTCTCTATAAGCAATAACAGAGTATAACACAATGAGCTTGGCTCTAGGTGAATGCACACCGATAACTGGTTCTAAAACCCTATTTATACCATTTATTAGTATGATCTCATAACGTCATTCTGCATATCGTCAGGTCTCTGATGACCTCATGCTTCTGCAGAACATCCTGAGATGTCTCCTCAGCTGCACGGCTGATTGTGTTCTTATGCTGCTGACACAAAACCTTGTGATTTCCTTTTTAAGCTTTCACTGTTACTCTTTGTCTTAATATCTAAACATAATGAAAATTATATAATTTCTTAATCACATAATGGTTACATACACTCATATAAAGGTAAAGGAAACTTATCATTATAAAAATGGAAAAAGACTTATAACAATTCTGTAATCTTCTTTCAGCAAGATGATGGGTCTTGACCCAACTGTCTAGGTACAGTGTCTGTTCCTCTGTGTGTTGAATCAGGCTCCTTCTAGATCTTTTCTTTACAGATTTAATCAGATATATTCAATTTCTTTATGACAAATAACAATTCCCCCATTTCTTTTAGTTTATTTTCCACAGCTTCCCTTTTCCTCGCTCTCTGTCTTTGTTGTCTTTTATTTCTTTTCTCTCTTTTTGCTGCATTAATTTCACTTTGTTTCTTTATAGTATTGGATGAGATTGTCACATAAGGATAACCATGTGTACGTTGTATGGCAGTTACATGTGATATGGCAGTTACTCCACTCCTAACATTTCTATTCACAAGTTACTCTGGACACATTTTTGTCTAAGCTTAAACAGGAAAACAGAATGTTGGCTTCTACAAAGCGACATAAAAATATCGATATCAATGTAGTTTATTTCTACATTATATCTACCTCATGGCTGCAGGAACATCAGCACCTGAAATCTTTATATCCACTATAAGTAAGAACAAACACACACTGGTATTATAATACTGGAGAGGAAGGAATTCATATCCACTGGTATTTGTACACTATATGGAGTTTAAAGACGACAAAAAATACAACATAAAAATATCAATATCAATGTAGTTTATTTCTACATTATTACCTAAATTAAGTTGCGGTTCTTTCATCTGACGTGAAGACCAAACAGAATGAAAATACAATAGAAGCTGTACAAAGACAAATGCAGTAATGTTACTCATTGTGGAACTGTGTCTTGGTTAAATGATAGTGATTTAGAGCTTAATTTAAAAACACATTTTAGATCTAATATACATTTGCAGGTGAGTTCTTCACTCAGGCGGATGTTGGTGTAAAGACCATCATTGGATCAGGACTCTTCAACATCCTCTTCATCACTGGACTGTGTGGGATTGCTGCTGGACACGTGTGTGTGCTTCTTCTGTGTGTCTGTGTGTTTTAAATAAATAATGTACATTTCTACATTTTGGACTTTTATTTATGTTGCCTAGCAGCTATGGATTTTAGTTTTTCTATTATATAGGTGAACATATAGGTGCATATATTTGTGCAT
Organism: Tachysurus fulvidraco; assembly: GCF_022655615.1. Taxonomy (NCBI): domain Eukaryota; kingdom Metazoa; phylum Chordata; class Actinopteri; order Siluriformes; family Bagridae; genus Tachysurus; species Tachysurus fulvidraco. The sequence continues at coordinate 435,789 of NC_062520.1, read as the reverse complement.
ATGTACCTATATAGGTATATGTATGCACGTATTTATATGTACACATATGTACATATAGGAAAATGGCCAATTTTATATATGTCACATGTATTAAAAACCTATATCAAAACCTATATTGAAACATATGCTTATATAGGTTATTTCCATGTGGGTTATTAGTGACTAGATATTTATGCTATTTTCAAGAATGCTTATCAAGTCAATTTTGCTTACCACATTGGCAGATTATTATTATTTTGCTTGATTCTAGTACAATTTAACTAGATTTAAGCATGTCTTGCTTGTTTCAAGAGGGGCATTTTTTGCAGTGTGACTACACAGTTTATGGGAATAAATTGTGTATTTCCTTCACAATTGTCACAAAAAACTCACTACACTGTCTGGTCTCTCTGCGCGTTGCTTTGCGAGATCATGACTGCTGCACGAGTCTGCGTGAAAATATGGGGGTGTGGCGTGAGAATATGGGGGTGTGGCGTGAGAATATGGGGGTGTGGTGTGAGAATATGGGGGTGTGGTGTGAGAATATGGGGGTGTGGTGTGAGAATATGGGGGTGTGGAGTGAGAATATGGGGGTGTGGTGTGAGAATATGGGGGTGTGGTGTGAGAATATGGGGGTGTGGCGTGAGAATATGGGGGTGTGGCGTGAGAATATGGGGGTGTGGTGTGAGAATATGGGGGTGTGGCGTGAGAATATGGGGGTGTGGCGTGAGAATATGGGGGTGTGGTGTGAGAATATGGGGGTGTGGAGTGAGAATATGGGGGTGTGGCGTGAGAATATGGGGGTGTGGTGTGAGAATATGGGGGTGTGGCGTGAGAATATGGGGGTGTGGCGTGAGAATATGGGGGTGTGGAGTGAGAATATGGGGGTGTGGTGTGAGAATATGGGGGTGTGGTGTGAGAATATGGGGGTGTGGCGTGAGAATATGGGGGTGTGGTGTGAGTCTTACGCTGAATCCGTGACAGTTGGCAGCCTTGTATTCGGTAAGCAGCAATCTAGCGCTAATGTAGCAGCATTAATGTTAATATATTATTAGTATTTATATCAGTTTAGATTAGCAGTTAGCGCGTCGCAAATATTTTACATTAATAGTTTATATTAATAATCACCTCAGACGTACATTACCTCACTAACTTAGTTTATATTAATAATCACCTCAGATTTAGTGTATATTATAATCGCCTCAGACTAGGGTTGTCACCCGTCCCGTGAAATACGGAATCGTCCCGTATTAACAGGCAAAATGACGCGATTTGTCCCGTATGTTACATACTGTAGGTCACATTATACAGCATCCCATGCACATCACCCCACCCGCATTGTGTGGAGACGCGTCCTATTCTGCTCCTGATTGGGTAATACTCGTTGCCATCGTTGGTTTGATTGGTTTGTTTTAGGGTTACAGGCCGTGAATCACGGCCAATCAGAGTCAGAGGAGGGCGGGACGCCGCCTCGCCGGTTCTTTTGACAGAGTCAGAGTGAGTTATAAAGTTATTAAATTTTATGGATCTGTTAATCTAATAATAAGTTAATAAAATATGGTTCACATTGTGACGGTAGTTGGCCTTAAAAGGTTGGGTTCGGGCACCAGGGGTAAAAACCACCACAATTATGAACTTATGAACTTAATTTAATAGTTAGAGACACTACATGTATCAAGAAAAACCAGGAACCACCAGAAAGAAGAAGTTAAATTCAGAGTTTTCTAATCCAATTTAATTCTGACACAGGACAATTCAGTACATCATATTCAGCACAAAAGGAAAAAAATGGAAAAATAAAGAAATCAATTATTAAATTCAAGCTCAGTCACATTTACCTTTTAATTACCTCAACAAGGGGTGACAAATCAACAATAATTAAATAACTTGGCTAATTAATAGCAAGAAAATCAGCAGAATCAATACAAAAAATCTTATGCAGACAAAAATGAAGGAAACGACAATGCATGAGAGCAAAAACAGGCAGAAGAAAAAAAACCAAAAAAAAAAAACCATCTGCATCCAAAGTCCAACAAAAGTAAACAAATTTATTTACTGTGCCACTCATGGCCTACTGAGCCTGAAACATAACTCATAATTATATTTAATATAAATAACACAAATAATAATATTTATAACCTAATCTGGCAACTCAAGTGCCAAAATAAACACAAAAGGAAAAAACTCCCTAGACAAAAAAACCCTCCTCCAAACATACTAATGGCACGGGGGACAATAAATATAAAATTTCTCATGAGCAATTTTTGAAGGGGGGACACAAATAATAGTCAAATTGGACTTATAAAGACACTGTATGTCCCCACAGTGAAAAACTTTGCTTTGATCATTATTAATGTAGCATGAAGACGTCATTATGGTTATTTTCAGTTTTTCTCAGGTTCAAATTTTCCATTTTTCCGTGATTTTATCTAGTCTATGACACTGCAAGGCAAGTTTATTTATACACATTTCAAAACTATCATAAAAAAAATAATCACAACAATAAAATCAAGTAATTTCAAAAAGGTTTAAAATTTTATTTAAAATGAATTAAGACACTTAATAACAGTAGAAATTGATTATACAAAGAAACACAGTGAGGTCAGTTCGGACGTAGCACAGTGCTCATTTAGTAAATGCACAGCTAAACAATATTCTAATTGTGGCCGTTAATGTTAAGTTATACCAAGTCGTCCCTAATAAAACACTGCATGGGAAACGGCTTTGGCGTGTTAGTTACAGTGCACTGCGTAACAAGCTATTGTAAACAAGCTAACGTTAACTAGATAAGTCAGATTTTATTCGCTAATATAGCAGATTCATGGAAAATTACATCGGTAATCAGCATTTTTGCCACAACTAATTTATGAATGAGTCATGAAAGAGAATCGCTTTATTTAAAGTGAATAAAATCCCCTACTTAATGGAGTTGAACTTTAATTGAGCCGCACGTCGTCTGACTCGTTTGTGCAGAGTGAGATGAGATAAACTGGGAAAGCACACAGTGGGTCAAACCACTGTGAGGAAGGGGAGGGGGAACTGTTTCTAGATGCATTTTTGTGGGGGGTTTTAAACTTACAGTTATTTAGGTATACATACATATATTTTTCGTAATAGAGAGTACGATATTTTTAAATAAAAAAATTGGGGGGGGGGGGCATGTTTTACGCCCATGTTTGTTGGTGTATATTTATTATTGTCATAGCTGTGTATTCAATATGACCACTTAAGTTGTGATAGTGAGAGACTGAGTGCATCTGTTCACACTGATTTCACTAGCAGACTTAGGCTTATGTTACCTCACTAACTTAGTTTACATTAATAATCACCTCAGGCTTATGTTACCTCACTAACTTAGTTTACATTAATAATCACCTCAGGCTTATGTTACCTCACTAACTTAGTTTACATTAATAATCACCTCAGGCTTATGTTACCTCACTAACTTAGTTTACATTAATAATCACCTCAGACTTACATTACCTCACTATCTTAGTTTATATTAATCACCTCAGACTTACATTACCTCACTAACTTAGTTTATATTAATCACCTCAGGCTTATGTTACCTCACTAACTTAGTTTACATTAATAATCACCTCAGGCTTATGTTACCTCACTAACTTAGTTTACATTAATAATCACCTCAGACTTACATTACCTCACTATCTTAGTTTATATTAATAATCACCTCAGGCTTATGTTACCTCACTAACTTAGTTTACATTAATAATCACCTCAGGCTTATGTTACCTCACTAACTTAGTTTATATTAATAATCACCTCAGACTTATGTTACCTCACTAACTTAGTTTACATTAATAATCACCTCAGGCTTATGTTACCTCACTAACTTAGTTTACATTAATAATCACCTCAGGCTTATGTTACCTCACTAACTTAGTTTACATTAATAATCACCTCAGACTTACATTACCTCACTATCTTAGTTTATATTAATCACCTCAGACTTACATTACCTCACTAACTTAGTTTATATTAATCACCTCAGGCTTATGTTACCTCACTAACTTAGTTTACATTAATAATCACCTCAGGCTTATGTTACCTCACTAACTTAGTTTACATTAATAATCACCTCAGACTTACATTACCTCACTATCTTAGTTTATATTAATAATCACCTCAGGCTTATGTTACCTCACTAACTTAGTTTACATTAATAATCACCTCAGGCTTATGTTACCTCACTAACTTAGTTTATATTAATAATCACCTCAGACTTATGTTACCTCACTAACTTAGTTTACATTAATAATCACCTCAGGCTTATGTTACCTCACTAACTTAGTTTACATTAATAATCACCTCAGGCTTATGTTACCTCACTAACTTAGTTTACATTAATCATCACCTCAGATTTTGCTGTTTCCTATTCCGATAAACGCGATAAACAAAATGATGACTCTGTGATGACTTTAGTGGATTCTGTACCGAGTGTTTATGCAGCTACAGAGTTGTACATTCACCTTCACATAAACGTATGAACAACTAGGGAGAACTGGACAGTTTACAATCATGTGCATTTGTCTTTACCCCCTCTCTCTCTCTCTCTTTCACACACACACACACACACACACACACACACAGTGTCACATGCGAGTGGGGGGGCGTGTGGACTGATGCTGGAATTCTACGTAGTGTTTCGGATCGGTTCTTCTGTCACAAGGATCTTAGCCAATATGTGTGTAGGAGGAGTGGGAGGAAGAGGGATAATGACCAATAACACACATTTGATTTGTGCAAAATTACAATGTCAGCTTATAAATAGAGCAGCCACTAGATATAATATTCTGTGTCAATAAGAACATGGAAAGAGCGAGTCAGGACGACAGAAACCCACAATGGGAGAACACAACCCCGCCGTCGGCTGTCGACCCACTGTCGCAGTTGCAACCGCCTAATCCAGTAAGTCCGTCTTAGAGAATTGCTTCAGAATTATGTCCATGAATACATTTTCAGTTTAAAATCTAATGCAGTAGAAACTGTAAACCAATTTGGGGGGGGGGGGGGGTGTCATAGAGCATTAGGTGAGCTGAGTGTCCATGGTTATTATATAACATGTATACATTGTGTTTTATACTTTAGTAACTTGTATTATCACTGTGTAAAGTGTAACACTGAATGTGTACTTAACTCCTAATTGATGGTAACTCCATAAGAACATAAGAAACATAGAGTCAATAAGTCAATAAGAACATGAAAAGTGCGAGTCAGGAAGACAGAAACCCACAATGGGAGAACACAACCCCGCCGTCGGCTGTCGACCCACTGTCGCAGTGTCCCTGATGGCTCTAATTTTGTTTCTTGGTGAGTTTTGCAGCATTATTGCTTTTTCAGCCAAAAAAGGTGTGTATATATATATATATATATATAGCAACATACAAGATTTCCAGATATGTTCTGGCTGTTAATGTATTCATAAGGAACATCTGATTTATGGACTTTCTTTTTTTTTCTTATCCCCTATCAGAATGCACAGACGTGGACAGGGAAAATTTAATTTTTTTTGGGAATTGCGGTGCTTGGTTTTATTTTGAAGCTAGTGCTGACCATCCTGGTCATGCTCTGAAGATCATCAGGATAAAAACAACCGCAACGTGTTAATGTTCTCCGAGTTCCAGCAGGAGTCCTGCTCTGGTTCTGTCCTCGCCTTTTCTCTGTGGCTTCACTCACTTTACAAGAAGACGCCATCATCTCGTCCAGATATCTGAATAAAGTTAAAGATGTTCACACTAGACACTGAGGATCCTCTAATGATAGACTTATAGACTTAAAGAACATGACAAAGTTCTGCTCATGACATCAATCAGACAATTAATAAATGTTGATGTACACCAGTTTACATATTAATAGGATCTTATTTTTAATAAACCGCACTGACCAAAGAAGAAACACATTAAATCACTTTCTCAGAACAAAAACTTCACTTTTGAATTTGTCCTCAATATTAGAACAAAACTAGAACATGAAGTATTTTATATCTGTGATTGTTTAGGGACAAACCATACTAAAATTAACAGGAAAGTGAAATAATTTGTGATTATTAGGGGTCAAGCCCACAAAGGGCGTAGACACCTATTGTTATCGTTAGTGTTCTTATTATTAGGGGTCAAGCCCACAAGGGGCGTAGACACCTATTGTTATCGTTAGTGTTCTTCCTCTTCTGGCATTGAAGTCAATGGCAGCTCGTAGAACCGTTATGTAGGAAAGTTATGAAATTTGGCACACATGTAGAGGCCGTCTTATAAGTTACTATAGCAACTTTGGTGTGTCTAGCTCAAACCCTCTAGCTCCACCAGTCCAAACAATTTGGGGGCAGGTTGGCACACAATATGTCTTGGGTGGCCATAGAATCAGAATCAGCACCACAGTGACACTCACACCCACAGACATTTCGCAGCTTTCGTGACAGCGCCACCTAGTGGCCACAAGATTTTCACGTTAAGTCCAGTATTTTACGAATGCAATACCATATCGCTACGAAACTTGGTATGGTTCATCAGCGACATGTTCTGAGTGCATCTGATTGGCTTGATCCCGGAATCGCTGCTTGCGGCTATATTTATTAATGGTGCTTGCAAAGCATCATTATTGTTATTCTGCATACTTATTATTATTAGTAATGGTGCTTGCAAAGCACATTCTTATTCTCTTGCATACTACTTCTTCTGGTGCGTAACTTGTCCCGCAGCTTTTGTCCTAGACCCATAAATGAGGTGTCAAATCGACCGGTTCATTGAGGAGAGGTGTGCTATGGTTTTTATAAGCGGTCTGACCAATGATGTTCGCACAGCTGACGAAAAAGTGGCCAAAAAAGTCCCATAGAAATGAATGGGAAATTCCTAAAATTCGAGCGAAATCAAAACAATTTAGCACAACATGGACATGCGACATATCAAAACACTCAGCATGATGAGGGGAACTTGCCACGTGCAAGCACATTCACATTTTCTTTAGGAAATGTACCGTTCTAGTTATTATTATTCTGCTTCTTCTTCCGGACACTTTTTCGGCACGTAACTTGTCCTGCAGCTAGACCCATAAATGAGGTGTCAAATCGACCGGCTCATTGAGGAGAGGTGTGCTATAGTTTTTATAAGCGATTGGAGTGATTCCGGTAAATAAGGTGATATGGCACCTGGGCTCCTAGGAGTGCCAGGGTATATATTGAGAAGATATCTGAGGCTCCAGTCTCTTCGGGGGCGAAGGTGTGTGGGGGCGTGGCCGTGTCCACGGGTCAAGGTGGGTGTTTTTATTTTTGCAAGGACGTCGCGAGAGTTCTTGTTTTTCTTGATTGATTTTGCATGACAATCTTTTTGGGGGTTTTCATTTGTTACTTTTAATTTGGCAAATTATAATTTGTTGGCTGATTGACCACAATAAAGAGGTTTGCTCATTCTCATCCAGGCCTGAGGAGTTTTCTCAGTGTTTTTGTAGTAATTATAGAGTTAACAGTTAAGTCTAACTAACAGTTTTTAGTAACCAAAAAGGCCTAAGAGAAGAGGACACCCTGTGATGTGTCGGCGTGGAGACCGGCTCTGAGTTCCGACACCCGACCTTCTTGGCGTCTCTGGGAGGGGTGCTGGAAAGTGCTCCGACCAGGGACTCCGTCGTTCTACTGGGAGACTTCAACGCTCACGTGGACAGCTTTGTGCTGTTCTGTTAGTCACAGTTTGTCCATAACAAACACCATGTTCAAGCATAAGGGAGTCCATCAGTGCACGTGACACCAGGACAACCTAGGTCAGAGGTTGATGATCGACTTTGTGGTTGTTTCATCTGACCTCCGGCCATATGTCTTGAACACTCGGGTAAAAAGAGGGGCGGAGCTGTCAACTGATCACCACCTGGTGGTGATTTGGATCCGATGGCAGGGGAGGAAGTTGGACAGACTTGGAAGACCCAAACGTACTGTGAGGGTCTGCTGGCAGAGCCTCCGGTCAGAGAGATCTTCAACTCCCACCTCTGGCAGAGCTTCAACCAGATCCCGAGGGAGGTTGGAAACATGGAGTCCGAGTGGACCATGTTCTCCACCTTCATTGTCGATGCAGCCGCTCAGAGCTGTGGCCGTAAGGTCTCCGGTGCCTGTCGTGGCGGTAATCCCCAAACCCGGTGGTGGACCCCGGAAGCAATGGGTGCCACCAAGCGAGCTTCAGCCCGGGTCTGAAGGACTATCGGTCGGCCTCGAAGAAACTCTGGAAAACCGTCCGCCACCTCAGGAGGGGGAAGCAGTGCCCTGCACACACTGTTTACAGTGGGTGTGGGAATCCGCTGACTTCGACTGGGGACATCCTCGGACGATGGAAGGAGTATTTCGAGGATCTCCTCAACCCCACCGACATGTCTTCCACTGAGGAAACAGAGGCCGAGGGCTGAGTTGTGGACTTGACGATCCACCCTGAGTACCTCCAGTTTCTGGATGTTGTGGGGCTGTCATGGTTGACACGCCTCTGCAACATCGCGTGGCGGCGGGGGACTGTGCCTCTGGACTGGCAGACTGGGGTGGTGGTCCCTCTGTTTAAGAAGGGGGACCGGAGGGTGTGTTCCAACTACAGGGGGATCACACTCCTCAGCCTCCCAGGAAAAGTCTATGCAACGGTACTGGAGAGGAGAATTCGTCCAAAAGCCGAACCTCTGATTCAGGAGGAACAATGCGGTTTTCGTCCTGGTCGTGGAACACTGGACAATCTCTATACCCTCGCCAGGTTGCTGGAGGGTTCATGGGAGTTTGCTCAACCAGTCCACATGTGCTTTGTGGATCTGGAGAAGGCATTCGACTGTGTCCCTCGTGGCGACCTGTGGGGGGTGCTCTGAGAGTATGGGGTCCGGGGCCCTCTGCTAAGGGCTGTCTGGTCCCTATATGACCGGAGCAGAAGTTTGGTTCAATTTGCCGGCAATAAGTCAGACTTGTTCCCGGTGCATGTTGGACTCCGGCAGGGCTCCCCTTTGTCAGGGAGTCTGGTTTGGGGACCACAGGATTTCGTCTCTGCTTTTTGAGACGATGCTGTCCTGTTGGCTACATCAAATCAGGACCTTCAGCGTGCACTGGGACGGTTTGCAGCTTTGGGTCGTGACCGAAAGGACAAGATCCCGGATACAGGTGGCCGAAATGAGTTTCCTCCGTAGGGTGGCTGGGTGCTCCCTTAGAGTTAGGGTGAGGAGCTCGGTCACTCGGGAGTAGCTCAGAGTAGAGCCGCTGCTCCTCCACATCGAGAGGAGTCAGCTGATGTGGCTCGGGCATCTGTTCCGGGCATGTCCAACTGGGAGGCGGCCCCGGGGAAGTCTCTCGGCTGGCCTGGGAACGCCACGGTATTCCACCGGAAGAACTGGAGGAATTGTCTGGGGAAAGGGAAGTCTGGGCGTCCTGGCCCGGGATGGATGGATGGATGGATTTATTCCCAATGAACGAGTCTGAGGTGACTCAGGTGACTGTGGGGAGGAAAAACTCCCACAAAGGAAGAAACCTTGAGAGGAAGTGTGTGTTTGTGTATGTGTATAAGTATGTGTGTATATACATGTTTGTGTGTGCGTGTGTGAACTGTACAGCGAGCAGTGTTGATCAAATTTAAAATATAATGTCATGACACAAAGAAACCACATAAATGACCATCTCAATGGAACTATCATAAGAACCATGAAGCTCTCTCACCACCCAGGAGCAGCTGCTGTTCATGGCTTGCTCTTGCTTTACCGTGTCTAACTGGTAAGGCCCGAAGTGCACACCAACAGGAATCGTGTCACTATTGTTAAACACTCCAAGGCCTGAGTCTGGAATTTCGGACTTCAGAATCTCTAGACCTGGAGGAACGGTTTGTGTGGCTCGGTCAGAGACCCCCAGTGGAACCGCAACATCAGGGATGAAGAGAGCCGGACCGTGAACCTCACACTTGTTGACATAGAAAGATTTGCAATCCTCACAATCTGAAACAAAATATATGAGATCATTAAAACCAGACATTTTGTTTACATTTGTTTTGTTTTCTAATAAACATCCCGAATAATTACACACATGGACAAAATTGTTGGTACCCTTCAGTCAATGAAAGAAAAACTCACAATGGTCACAGAAAAAACTTTAATCTGACAAAAGTAATACTCAATAAAAATTCTATGAAATGTTAACCACATACTTCAATTGAATTATTTAAAATAAATAAACTCATGGAACAGGCCTAGACAAAAATGATGGTAACCCTAACTTAATATTTTGTTGCACAACCTTTTGAGGCAATCAGACGATTCCTGTAACTGCCAATGAGACTTCTGCAGCTCTCAGCAGGTATTTTGGCCCACTCCTCATGGAGCAAACTGCTCCAGTTGTTTCCAGTTTGAAGGGTGTCTTTTCCAGACCCCATATTTCAGCTCCTTCCAAAGATGCTCAATAGGATTGAGGTCAGGGCTCATAGAAGGCCACTTCCTCTTAGCCATTCTTGGGTGTTTTTAGCTGTGTGTTTTGGGTCATTGTCCTGTTGCAAGACCTGCGACTGAGACCAAGCTTTCTGACACTGGCCAGCACATTTCTCTCTAGAATCCCTTGATAGTCTTCAGATTACATTGTACCCTGCACAGATTCATGACTCCCTGTGCCAGATGCAGCAAAGCAGCCCCAGAACATAACAGAGCCTCCTCCATGTTTCACAGTAGGGACAGTCTTCTTTTCTTGATATGCTTCATTTTTCTGTCTGTGAACATAGAGCTGATGTGCTTTGGCAAAAAGTTCCATTATTGTCTCATCTGTCCATAGGACATTCTCCCAGAAGCTTTGTGGCTCGTCAACATGTAGTTTGGCATATTCCAGTCTAGCTTTATGATTTGTTTTTAACAATGGTGTCCTCCTTGGTCGTCTCCCATGTAGTCCACTTTGGCACAAACAACGATGAATGGTGCGATCCGACACTGATGTTTCTTGAGCATGACGTTCCCCTTGGATCTCTTTAGAAGTCTTTCTGGGCTCATTCGGATTATACGTCTCTTTGATTTGTCATCAATTTTCCTCCTGCGGCCACGTCCAGGGAGGTCGGCTACAGTCCCATGGATCTTAAATTTCTGAATAAGAAATTGTAGTCACAGGAACATCTAGCTGCTTGGAGATGGTCTTATAGCCTTCACCTTTATCATGCTTGTCTATAATTTTCTTTCTAATCTCCTGAGACAACTCTTTCCTTTGCTTCCTCTGGTCCATGTTGAGTGTGGTACACACCATGTCACCAGACTACACAGTGACTACCTGGAGCTCTACAGTATATATAGGCCCAATGACTGATTACAAGATTGTAGACACCTGTGATGCTAATTAGCGGACACATCTTGAATTAACATGTCCCTTTGGTCACAAGATTTTCAGTCTTTCAAGTACCATCATTTTTGTCTAGGATTGTTCCAAGAGTTTATTTTTTAAATAATTCCGGTGAAGCATGGTTGACTTTCATTGGTTTCATGGTTGACTTTCATTGGTTAACATTCATAGAATTTTTGTTTATTATTACTTTTGTCAGATTAAAGTTTTTTCTGTGACCATTGTGAGTTTTTCTTTAATTGACCGAAGGGTACCAACAATTTTGTCCACGTGTGTATTTCCCAGTATAATTAACATGAACTATTTTTTCAGTCATAAATGAATCCTTGTTAAGGTAAAATATCACTGAAGTGTTGTTTATTCTGGACTCTGTGTTCTGGTGTCTTACAGAGATAGTCTTCATGTCTAGGTTTATCTTTCAGAATGTTCTGGAATCCTTCAGTATGTCCTTTGTGTTCCTCAGGAGTGATGACTTCTACCGAACTTGATGAGGCTCCACCTAAAGTGTCATAAGAGTATTTTTTTAATCATCAAACGTTAAAACAGTTAAAGTTTTAGTAAATCTGAAGGACACATTTTAATGTATGGAACTATCTTACAGAAATAATCTTCATCATCAGTTTCTTCCTTTTTTAGAGGTTTTGTCCAGTCACTGTACGGCTCCACAGGGGGGTCGTGTCCCACTGATCTCGATGTTCTTCCATCAGAAGTGCTGCACAGCTCCATCTGCATATCATCACCAAGCTGCTCCTGGAATAGAAAAGAAAACAGTGTTTAAATAATCTGTCTCTGGGTTTGTAGAGTAGTTCTGGTTCTACAAATTCTGAACTCCAGAAGTGACGAGAAATAAATGGTATTGATTTCAACTCAGTTCAAATTTATTTGTATAGATAGATGACAGAGGAATAATAATAATAAACAAAGCTAAATATAAAAATATCGATGTATAAAGGATTTTAAACGTGTAGAAGTCCTCACCTTACGGTGGTGTTATAGCCTGTAATCCGCTGTCGAACTAGGCTTTCGCTTTCATTTAGAGGCTTAGTAGTGCGCATGCGCAGACAGTGTGGCCTTGCGGTGTGGTGCGCATGCGCAGAACAGTGTGGCCTCGCGCTACAATGACACGTACTTTTTTCCCCTTATTGAATACAAAAGTATAAAAACAAAAAAGGCAAATAATCTCTACAGAGTAAATAGTAGAAATGACAAACTTAACAGAATAAGTAATAGATTATTGTGAAAAGACAAAATAACAAACAAACAAATAAATAAATAAAAAGATAAAATAAATAAACAGACATTTGAAAAAATAACTACACGAACTTAAATAGATTGGAAAAGAAAAACCAAAACAAATTAAGGGAAGTATCAGAATAAATCAAATGTCAAAAGATATAGCAGCTTCTTAGCACTCGGACCTCACATCTTATTAAGGGCTTTGGAAAAATTATGAATATATTGATGATATATTTTGCTAAAATAACAATATTATTAAGCAAAAAACAGAATTAAACACAGCAGTCTTTGGGTTTTCCAATAAGATATGATGTAAAGAAAAAACAAAACTATCAGCAACCACCTTTTTATGTAACAACCAGCCCTGAATTGATATCCAGAAGAGTTTGGAGAAATAGCATGAAGAAAAGATATGATCCGTGTCTTCAGGATGGCTCTCACAGAAGGGACAGGGGACAATTTCTATATTAAATTTTTGATTTAGGAATTTGTTAGAAGGATAAATATCATGTAAAATTTTTGAAGAGTGTTTCTTTTGCTTTAGGAGGAGCAGGAAACTTAAATAAGCAGTTGTAAGATATTTTACAGTATTCTTAACAAACATGTGATCTAATTCGTTTCTTTTACTGACAGTGTAACTGGGTTTTAACACGACATGTCTTATATACTGTTAGTACAAGTATCACTTTTAAAATTAATATTTCTAAAGTTTAAAGCTGGAAGAACTGAACTAACTTAGCATAAGAAAAGACGCCTTTCATCAGTGTTTTTTATACCAGAAGGTATCACATTAATGACAGTGAAGAACTCTTTCAGGTGACAGGTAAAGCCATGCTTCAGTTGTAATAAAGGCATTATAGTCTAAAATGTTCCCCTTCTCATCCATTAGATCTCTCACTGACCAAATACTTCTGCTAGCCAGTTCTTATAGCATAAAGATTTGTTCCTGTGCAATATATATTTGTTGTTCCAAATCGAAGCATTATAAGGAGTAAAATTATATGTATTTTAATTTCCAAAATAAAAGTACTTCTTGGTGGAATGTTGATGGTTTCACTGAGAGTTTGGATAAATCTGAGAAAAAATTGAATTCCACCAAATTCTTGAAACAGAGCTGAGGGGGCTGTAAACCAAAAACTTTCTTCTTTACACAAAAACATTTTAAACCATTTAAGTTTTAACAAAATATTCATGTTCTCAAATTCAATTACATTCAAAGCATCTTGTTCATAGGATTTAATAATGTCTGCTTTTTTAATATAATGGGCTTTGTGCCTCTAAATAAAATTATACATTTTTTTGGGAACGTGTTTTAATAAGATTCGAAGGGGAGCTGAAGAACGAGCGGGATAAATCAATCTTGATAAGTATTCATCTTTAGTTAGCAAAATTTGACCAAAAATTTAAATGTCTCTTTGTAACCAGCCAATTTCAAAATTTTCTTTTGTACTTATTTTCTGGTCTTTGGTAATTGTAATGCCTAAATATTTCACCTTATCTTTTACCAGGATATTATGCAGACAAGTGATATCACTCTGAGTTAGGGCAAGAAGTTCACATTTGTTTAAATTCAGCTGGAGTCCTGATACCTTAGAAATGTATTAACTACATTTAAGCTTCCGCCACACATCGTATTTCTCACGCAGAAAAACTGACTATTTATCATATATTTAATAAGCCGCAGTGCCCAAAACGTATCATTCCGCACCGCTGTCTCTATGGAAACGGGCAGGAACCAAGCGTCTCAGTTCTTAGTCGAGCCTGACACTTATCAGCCAATTAAAAAGAGACGCTACAAAACAGCCAATCAGATAATAACACTATTGTATCTGGGTAAGATTTAACACAACAACCAAATAACACAGCAAATAAAAAAAGCAGATCCTGGAATTGTTCATCATCGTCCTCGTTCCCCCACAGAGAAAAGCCCTGGAGCTGCGAACATCACTTTGAGCACAGAGTAAGTCATGATCTCCTGTTTAATGTTACAACTCATTCACAACGTGTTTAACACAAACAATGACATTGTGACTGCTGTTAGAGACGTTTCCCAGATCATCAGCAGGAGTTTGTCATCAGTGTCTGTAACTTAGTCAGCAGTTTTACAGCCTGGTCACTGACAACACCTGCTCAGGACATGTAGTCTAGGGCCAGTGGTTCTCAAACTGGGGGCCCTGAGATGGTGCCAGGGGGCCCCGGGTCACTGACAACACCTGCTCAGGACATGTAGTCTAGGGCCAGTGGTTCTCAAACTGGGGGCCCTGAGATGGTGCCAGGGGGCCCCGGGTCACTGACAACACCTGCTCAGGACATGTAGTCTAGGGCCAGTGGTTCTCAAACTGGGGGCCTTGAGATGGTTCCATGAGGCCCCGGTTTTATGAAATTTTATAAAATAATGAATTTATCATAAATTAAATTTCAGGAAAATAAGGCTACTAACCTCCAGCACTACATTGTGTAATTTTATATGTTTTGTTTAATTCAAATTTTTAGTTTTGGAAAGTTTTATGTCATAAATTGGGGGGGGGGGGGTGTGTGTCAAGTTTCAATGAGCTATGGAAATTTTAAAGTAAAACTGCATTAGTTAAGTAACTTATCGAGAATGTTTTCTATATATTTAATAATTTTTAAATATTGTTAAGTCATAAATAAGTTATCATAAAATAAATTTTAATATAAAACTGTCTGATACAACGCAATATTTACTCTTGGCCCACGCCTCTAAGTCAAGTTTGATTTTTGACTTCACAGAACAAAGTTTGGGCTCCTCTGGTCTAATCTAAAGGGTTCATATATGTATATATAGTATAGTACTCCTGAGCCCTGCCATATGGCTGCTTGGCCTCCATCCAGACCCACACACAGTACCCTGTCAGACGGCCTCACAGAGCCACATGTGAAAGCACCACCCTGTAACTCTCAGTGAACTGTCACTTCTTTGAAATTCTGCTATATCTGAAAATTACTGTGAATAAACTGCACATAAGACTGTTCTGTCCCCTCATGTCCTGTGTTCAATATGTAGTAAATAATGATAAAATTATATAAATATTAACTTTTATCCTCTGGCCTGTGCTACAAATGTAGTTTATGTACGATTCTGATTACTTCAATCTTTTTACAGTAAAAATTGCTGATTTCACATTTTAACCTCACTCAGTTCAGTGCCTTACAAACTGGTGCTTGACCTTTGCTATGGAAAATACAACCTGAGGTGTGCCACGTGTCTGTCTGTAGCTATCACCCTGTAAATAAACTTACACTGTAGATCAGCTGTGTGCTTTTCTATGGGAGACTTATACTGAATCCTCAATCTATCACTCATAAAAAGTCCTGTCCACACAAGTCTGGCCACCTCCATGCTCTTTGCTGGCTTAGTGGGCACAAGTGTGTAATGTTCACTGTGATGTATTAAAGTGCCTTCTTTTATGTCAACTGAAAGTCTTTTTCCTGTCCTCACTGACAGCTGGAGTGATCGTAATTTTTGGAAAGTCCTGCTTGTCTCCTTTGTCCTGTCGAAGTCCTCTCACTGTGGCATTTCTGTAGCTTCTTGATAACACCATGAAGATCTTGTCCTTCAAATTTTTAAAAGAGGTGTGTTAAATTTGAGTCTCTTAACTTTAAGGACCTCTTCATATCTCCATCCATTTCTATCTAGGAGACATCCCAGCTTTGTGAAGCTCTTACGTTAAAAGATAACAAACTCACACACTAGCTAAAGAACACAGGCTGGTTTGAATTATGATGTTAAAAATTAAGGGTTCATCAGAAGTCCAGTTTCCTCGTTTGTTCACGATGCTTTTTAACTGATTCTCTAGGCTTGTAGCACTGACTTATAAAATAGTGTAATCCACACAGACTCATCAGAGACTCACCTCATCACCTTTAAGTAAAAATAAGTGTCTAGTCAGAGGTTGGCTGCTTTTTGCAGAATTAGACCTGCTCTTTGTGTCCAAGCCTTTATGCTCTTTAAGGTACAGCAGTCTCTGAGCTGCTTGTAGTCTGAAGGCTTGCAAGTCCACCAGGCCTTGACCTCCTTCTTACACTGGCACAGAAAGTGTTGAAGCCTGAATCCAGTACTGTTTACTCCAGAAAATAATCTGTACGGCTTCTCTGTATTTTACTAATCAGTTCATCAGTTTGTTCCATGACTATTCTTTTGTGCCATTAGAAATAAAAATGCGTAGTGTAAAAATAAGACGATGATGTTGAAGATCTTAATGAAGAACAAGAAGTTTATTCCATATAGCAGTGACAAAATACATGACGTACTTTGGGTTCATCGGAGTCAATAAGAACCCAGAGCAAATCCTGCTCACGCATTATATACAGTTTTCCCTTTTGGTAATTTAAATAAAGTTCTGTTTTGAATGTGTATTGAGTGTAAGAACTGAATGTCTCCCAAATGTCTGGGCGACACCTTGTTGTCTAACTGATGTCTTTAAATGTTAATCATGGTCACGTACACCTTGTCTTGGTATTGTTACAATGGTTATCAACCAAGTGGTCACTTTAAATGGTAATCGCAATCACGTAGTCCCTTTGTTTATGGTGATCCCTAATGTCCTGCTACCGTTCCAATATTTATGATTGAATAAAGTTTATATGTTTAGATCCTAAACGTATTACCTTATGATACTATGATACTTAGGAATGAGCTCTTTTTAGATGTGTACCTTGGAGTGGAATTTGGGAGCAATTTCTGTAATTTCTTACAGTCCCCATTTGATGCTTTTGGTCCTGAAGCATCACATCACTTCCTTAATACAGATCACACCTCCCATTTTTGGGTCGGTGCCCAGTGTCGGTGAAGCCCTGCCTTAGGTCGTTCCCCTTCGGCCCTCAGAGAATCTTACCCGTCATCGAAACTTCACCTCACAAACACTGGTTTTAGCTCCATTCCATAAGGCAAACTTATCACAGGTTTTCTTCTTACAATTTGGTTCTATGTAAAATATTACTTGGGTTTGGAGCAGAGACATTCAGAAAGAATGAGAAAGATGCATACGCAAACAGCAGTTTTTAAAGTTACATCCCAAATCAGATCAGAATTAACCAAATCACCACCATGCATTTGTTTAGACAAAACATTATCTTTTCCTACAAGACCTTGTTGAGCTTTGACAATATGCTCATCCTTTCGTTGCATTATGACATAATGACTAGGGATGCAACAATACAGTTAGCCAGTTAGCCACTGTAACAATACAGTTACAGTTAACCACGGTTTCGGTTCGGTTCGGTTCTGATGGCTTAACACATAAAAGTGTTTTTTGTTATTCTATACTTAGGCAATAGGAACAGTGAGAGGTTAAGAAGAAACAAATAAAAACGATTTATTGCGATACTCCTTTATTTTACTTAAAAGCAAAGAAAAGTCCGCTGGTTCCTAGTGTTTTGTACAATATAAACATTTTTTATTTTAAAATGAACACTGACATCTCACAGCTGCTGGGAGCCCATGTACAAACTGGGGAACATAAATTACTAAATTTTGAAAATATACATACATGTGAAGTTAGTGAACATAAATAAACCATCTTAATTAAACTTAACAGCACTCCAGTACAGTATCCTTCATTCAGAATGTAAAGTGCAATTTCATTTAGGTCAGCTATCTATTCCTGTATTTTGAGGTTCTTCTGTAAAAAGATAAGCCTGTCACCATTCTCTGCAGCAAGGCGAGAGCGTTTTGCACTTACAATGTCCCCGGCAGTGAAGACAATTCTCTCACTCGCAACAGAGGTTCCTGGGACACAGAGGTGTTGTTGTGCAGCTTTTGCTACATGGGGAACTATCCATAATAGTAAAATCAGACAAGTTAAAACATATAAGTATTTAGGTGTAACGATTGATGACGTTAACATAGAAGGATCACATCGATGCTCTCTGTAAAAGAACAAAGCTGAGAATGTATTCGGCGTCTTAGGTCTTTCGGCGTCAGCAAAAAGATTCTTCTTTTGTTCTTTACGTCTGTAATAATGAGTGTACTGCAATATTACAACTCTATTTGGTATAAAAGCCTGTCTGTTAAGCTAAAAACACAGCTGTTTAATCAATTAAAAATCTGCTCAAGGATTGTTGGCATGTCTCTAGAGAAGCTTTATGACTCAACTTATTATAATAATTTGTTAAGACTGGCTAATAATATAATTTCTGATCCCAATCATGTTCTGCATAATGAGTTTGAACTACTACCATCAAATCGGAGGTACAGAATCCCACCAGGCGATGCTTGAGCTAAATGAGACACTTAATCGTAAAGTGTTGTAAATGTGCTGGGGTTTTTTTTGTTTGTTTTTTTGAGTTTGTGGATTATGTGATGTTGTGTAAGTGATGATCGCTGCAAACATAGAAAATATTCTGTGATGCAAGAAATATTTCAGACATGTTCTGACAATAAAGTATCATCTTGTGTTTTCAATACTAACCCAGTTAGGTAATAATTGTGTGGAAGGTTTTCTACACAATCTGAAAACAAGTGTCACTGAGGGACACGTACGTCAGTATAAATGACTTCAGGTGTAATATCTTTTTGGTCAGAGCAAAAGAGGGGATGAAGTGACTAAAATAAAGTCTGACAAGATATTTACATGTTTACATTGTCATCATTTGTGAATATGAGAATCAGACTTCAGAGCAACTGTTCAAGACTGAACAAGAAAAAAGAACTGAAAACATCATACAAACATCATACATCATAAAAATATACATGTTTATTATTGTTTTGTGAAGTTTAAAAGGATGTTACATTAAATTTAAAATGAAATAGCAATATAGTGCTGAGGTGGTGAAATGAACTTCCAATATAATACAGGTTCAAAAGCGTATAAAAGATTCATTCCCATACACAGTACCTGTACAATAAGGCAGTTAGCTGTTGCTGGTGAAATCTGTGATCACTACATTGCTATTTTCCATCTAGATGTAATTATCAGGAAATGTAAGCTGAAACTCTGGTCTTTTCTCAGATAGTTATGTTTTGTTCAGACTTTTATATACAATAAATAAAAAAGTCTACACACCCCTATAAAAAGGGAAGTTTTTTGTGATGTAAAATCCACCTTTTCCTCCCTTAATAAGAAATACAGGAGTCTTGAAGAAATACATGAATGAATCACTCTGAAAGGTTTAAAAGAAAGAACTGATTTCACCTTAGCCAAGACGGAATAAAAAGAAATAAAACGAACTAGACAACAGAACTAATCTGTCAAATTTAAGTCTTTCTCTACAGCAGCAGCTCTTTAGCTGTAAATATGATTGAATTGAAGAAATACATGAATGAATCACTCTGAAAGGTTTAATGGTATTTGGCAGGTCTTTATATATAATAACTTCTCCAACATTATTTTCTCCTCCAACCATCATTTTGGTTTCTGTCCACATTAGTCATGAGTTAAAAAAAACAAAAACAAAATGTCCACTAAATTAAAAATATATACTGTACACACACACACACACACACACACACACACACACACACACACACACACACACAGACACTGAAGTAATTATACTGACATACGTGTCCTTTAGTGACACTTGCTTTAGGATTGCGTAGGAAACCCTCCCACTATCCCACTAAAGGATGTGCCCTAGTTTGCACGGGTTAGTTTTGAAAACACAAGATCAACAATTAGAGTTGCTCTTACCTTGAACGCAGGTGTCCTTCGAAGTCCCTCGGTCTTCTAACAAAGGTTCTGCTCCAAGTTCTTCTACCTATTCTATTGATTGTATCTTTAGATGAAGAAGTCAGACTTAAACCTTTTGTCTTTTCAGGATCCTCACAATGGGAGGCCTTGTTTTTATTAAAAGTAGTGTAATACAGATAGATGTGTGTGTAATATATGTAAAGTAAAAGAAAATTACAAACAAAAATCTCCTTCAAATAATCAAACAATTCTAGCGTAAGTAGAAATAAGTAAAATGCAAAGATAAAACAAACCAAGAAACACTTTCCAAGTGTGAGCCTGAGTTTGTTCTCCTGATGCACTCTCTATAAGCAATAACAGAGTATAACACAATGAGCTTGGCTCTAGGTGAATGCACACCGATAACTGGTTCTAAAACCCTATTTATACCATTTATTAGTATGATCTCATAACGTCATTCTGCATATCGTCAGGTCTCTGATGACCTCATGCTTCTGCAGAACATCCTGAGATGTCTCCTCAGCTGCACGGCTGATTGTGTTCTTATGCTGCTGACACAAAACCTTGTGATTTCCTTTTTAAGCTTTCACTGTTACTCTTTGTCTTAATATCTAAACATAATGAAAATTATATAATTTCTTAATCACATAATGGTTACATACACTCATATAAAGGTAAAGGAAACTTATCATTATAAAAATGGAAAAAACTTATAACAATTCTGTAATCTTCTTTCAGCAAGATGATGGGTCTTGACCCAACTGTCTAGGTACAGTGTCTGTTCCTCTGTGTGTTGAATCAGGCTCCTTCTAGATCTTTTCTTTACAGATTTAATCAGATATATTCAATTTCTTTATGACAAATAACAATTCCCCCATTTCTTTTAGTTTATTTTCCACAGCTTCCCTTTTCCTCGCTCTCTGTCTTTGTTGTCTTTTATTTCTTTTCTCTCTTTTTGCTGCATTAATTTCACTTTGTTTCTTTATAGTATTGGATGAGATTGTCACATAAGGATAACCATGTGTACGTTGTATGGCAGTTACATGTGATATGGCAGTTACTCCACTCCTAACATTTCTATTCACAAGTTACTCTGGACACATTTTTGTCTAAGCTTAAACAGGAAAACAGAATGTTGGCTTCTACAAAGCGACATAAAAATATCGATATCAATGTAGTTTATTTCTACATTATTACCTAAATTAAGTTGCGGTTCTTTCATCTGACGTGAAGACCAAACAGAATGAAAATACAATAGAAACTGTACAAAGACAAATGCAGTAATGTTACACATTGTGGAACTGTGTCTTGGTTAAATGATAGTGATTTAGAGCTTAATTTAAAAACACATTTTAGATCTAATGTACATTTGCAGGTGAGTTCTTCACTCAGGCGGATGTTGGTGTAAAGGCCATCATCGGATCAGGACTCTTCAACATCCTCTTCATCACTGGACTGTGTGGGATTGCTGCTGGACACGTGTGTGTGCTTCTTCTGTGTGTCTGTGTGTTTTGTGTGTGTCTGTCTGCGGTTGTTAGTTGTGGTTCTTTCACCCGACATGAACCTCAAACAGAAATCGCTGCCATTATTGTGATTGTGACGATCACTTTCTGTGAAAAAGTCTCAGTCAGATCAAACGGAGGTTGTAGGCTGAGGCAGAGTGATGTCGGGAGTCGAAACACAACAGAGACAGGACGGTGTGCAGGAATACTGCTGCTTGTGTGAGGAGAAACTTCACCGTTTGTTGGTTTGATGCATGTTGCTGCAGGGAAGGATGTGTTTTTGTGGAAGGGTTTTCTTCTATTGACTGCCGTAAGTCCAGAAAGAGAAAGGTCCTGTGTGATAGTTTACTATTTTTGGTTAACCTTATTTCTGCAGCTTTGCATGTCTCTGTATAAAGTGTTTACTCCTTTAGCTGCACATGTGATTTTAAACGTGAATGTTAACGGTGTTCTAGTCTCGTTAATTTCTGAGTATTTGTATAATCAGTACAATATAGCAGCTTCTCCCTAACTCAGTCTCATAGCCATGCTAGCACAGATTAGCATCAACTAATTAATCAGCTCCTTGCATTGCTATGTAACAACGTGATGGTAAGTACAGACCCTTAAAGATTTGATCCAGTGCTTTCTTAAACAGAACTTGAGTATTCCACCAGCAGCTTCTTTAGACAGACTAGACTAGACAGCCTTCCTGCCAATTTGGACTGAAAAGTTTGGAGAGAAAGGAATTAAGAGGAGGTGAATCTCTTTCCCATTCAGTTGTCTAGGCTTGTTCCCTTCTGGTCTGCTTTGTTTTTATCCTTTTTTTTAAATTTGTGAATCTATATACACATGTTTTTGTTCATGATCATGTGAATTAACTGGTGTGTGTGTGTGTGTGTGTGTGTGTGTGTGTGGTGTCAGGTGCTGCTGTTGAAGAGGTGGGCTGTGATTCGGGACTCAGTCACATACATGCTGTCTGTTGTGGCACTGATTGGTGTAAGTTCTGCTGCAAACACAAATTCAGAACTCTGTGTGTTCAGTAATATCTCAGTAATACACACATTTCATCAGTTTGATCAGATCTGTAGACCTCATTTGAACACACACACCATTGTGTGATGTCACTTTGACTTCCTTTTTGTGCTCTAATATTTCTAGTCATCTTACTCTGTTCTTTTTCTGCTCTAGATTACCCATGATGGGAAGATCGTATGGTGAGTGTGTGATGTGTTTCTGCTGATTGTTGATGGTGTGATTAGCAGAATTGGACCTTTACACACCGTCTTCTTCTTTGCAGGTGGGAAAGTTTGCTGTTGGTGGTCATGTATGTGGGATACATTTTGATCACGATGTGAGTACAGAGGATTTATATTATGGTCATTTTTCTCCCCAGGTTGGTTCCCTTATACTTGCTCTCCCACCAGCTGACTGCCCCATAGCGTATAACAAATACCAGCTAGGGACAGTGAAGCCTCCCATCCTTCCTCTGACGCATCAGAAGCTGTGTTAAAGTTTAGTAGGTAGACGTGGTTAAAGTCCATCAGTATGTGTTATGAGTTCTGATTAAATATGTTCCAGTAAAGGAATAGCTGATTGGTGAGTGTGTGTATAAATATATAAAAAGGCCCTCCAGGATTTGTGAGCACAGAAATGAACGAAAAATCAAGCAAATTCCCTGATATTTAGTGGAGCATTAACACAGACTTTCTGCAGATTTGGGCCAAGACATCATGTGATATCACAGTGCACTAAAGCCAAAGCCTCTTTGATTACTTTCTATGACACACTACACTTGACGCACCTTAATTACATACATGTCTTCATTGTAAGTAATTTAAAGAATCATGTGCTTGAGATCCAACTATCATCTTATTAACTCACTATCGTTATTAAATATTGTATACAACACATTTCTGCACCTTTCAGCCATTTTCTCCTCTGATAAAGAAACTCTTTAAGCCTCTTAAATGTCCTCCTCACGTCTAACACTTTTTGACCTTAAGCCTCTTTTAAGGGTTAAGATGCTTCATGAATAACTTTTATCTTTACTGGGATCTTCTCCTTAATTTTACGGGGAAACGACCACAATCCTAAGAATGTTAAGCAAGTCTTTTCTAAGAATTTTCATATACAAGGGCCCTGAAGTTTTTGGGACTTGAAGTGAGTGTGTTTAAGTCAGCTATAAGCCGAATACGAAAACGTATCACAGCTGACAGGACGATATTTTGCTGAAGATGAGAAGAAATTTGGCTCATCATAAAAATTCTGATCCAATAATGAAACAGGCTTAAGGGAGTTTACATCATTTGAATTTTCATTGAAAATGAAAATATCTGCTGTTCATTGAGGTAGAAAATGAGCCACGGCATCAAGAAAACTCACCATCGTCACTCTGTGTGTTGGCACTGATGAATGTAAACTCTACAAATAGTAAAAAATAATTCCATAACTTAGTGCACATTTTTTTTAGTTCCCCTAACACTTGATTTTTTGTGTGTATCTCTGTTTGTTTTCTGTCTCAGATTTAACTCCCACATACAGACTTTTTTTGGGAACAAACCATCAAGCGGACACGAGCGAGAGAACGGTAATGATTGTTGTGCTTCTGTCTCCGATGACCCTTCGTTTCCTTTGCCGCATGCTATAACCCATGCATTGTAGACAATGACATTCAGCTGAGGGGGGTGGAGGAAGAGAGCAACACTGGGGATGCGGACTTGTCCACGGACGATCCGGGTGAGGGGACAAGCAAGGACGATGCAAAGAAGTCCACGGACGATCTGGGCAAGGGGACAAGCAAGGACTATTTTTTGTGTGTATATGTAGAGGGCTGTATGAAGAAGACCAAATGGCTGGTCTCATGGCCTCTGCTGCTTCTGCTTTTCCTCACCATCCCAAACTGCTCCAGAACTCGCTGGGAGAAGTATTTAATAGTGGTGTTCCTCCTCATTTCGACGGTTTGGATTGCGGTCTTCTCCTACCTTATGGTGTGGATGGTAAGTGTGGAATAGCAGCCTATTCTGTTTCTCTCAGCTTTCATCATCGCTCCTTGGTTTGTCGAACTCCTAGCTTGCACACTGTTTTAGGTGACCATCATCAGGTACACGTTTGGCATTCCCGATGTTATTATGGACATCACGGTCCTGGCAATCGGCACTAGCATCCCAGATTTCTTCACCAGCCTGACTGCTGCTCGCCAAGGTTTGTCTCTGCTATTCATACATGTTGAGGGTGTTTTAGGGAAGTTTATTCATCACTGCCAGCTTGTGAAAAAGGGCCTGGAGCTCTGACAGTAGTGCTGACTGCAGGGCCAATTATCAGTTTGTATGAATGTTCTAATACAGTAGAGTTTCTGTAGTAACAGGTCATTCACAGGAACTTGGTACTCTATATCAGTGATTCCCAACCCCTGGTCCCCGGACCGGTGCAGGTCCGTGGACAAGTTAGTACCGGGCCTTGAAATATTCCAAGAAGTTTTTTTTGTTTTTATAATAAGAATCATTGTCTTTTTTTAAGTGCTATGACGTGTCATGTTATTTAATCCAAAACATAAACAATAAATACATTAAAATGTGTTTCTTTGAGCGCCTTGCGATTGCTTAGCAACGTGTCCTATCTGAACGGACTGCAAAAAAAGCGTGGAGCACCTGAAGTGACCGAAGTATGTGGAGAGATGAGCGGGCGTCAGCCAACTTCAATGGCTAATTTGCAGTTCTGGTAAAAGGAAAGTAGATGACCAACTCGAAAATAGCGAGAGAGAAAAAAAGTCAAGCTTCAATCGTAAATACGATACCTCATACATTAGGTATGGATTTACGACAACAAGCAAATCCGTGGCGCCAAATCCGTTGTGTTATTTGTGGTGAAAAACTGCAATGAAGCCGTCAAAACGTCAGCGGCACTTAACCACCAAACACCTAACTCTCAAAGACAAAACGGAGGAGTTTTTCGAAAGAAACGTGAGTTGGACGCTCAGCGGCAAGTTTTGATATCCTCAACATCAGTCTGGTATTTTTTGTTAAACGTTAAAGCTTAATCTCTAATTTTATATTTTTAAAACTTATTGGCTGAAATCACTGTGTTTGCTATTATATCCTAAAACTGTCTGACTGTTGAAACTGGCTCTTATTTTCATACAATTATCCTTTGTTGTCACCTGTTGGTGAGTGAAAACACTAAGATTGTCTTTAGTGGTTCTGGAGAGATTTGACAGGTGACATGGGCTGGCATTTTCATACACTTTGCCCTTACTGCCACCTGCTAGTGAGTGAGTGCTGCGTAAGTTGCTTTTGAAGTAGACCTAATTGTATGGGAGAAAAGGGGAAGCATTTTGTTTAAAAAGTTTAAAGTTTAAAAAGATTGGTATATTCCTACAAGTTTGTTGCCACCGTGTTCATTATATGCATTTAAATGATAGGCTGTTACTGTTTTACACAGTGATATGTTCCAAAAGATGCATCTTGAAATTGAGGCATTAAAATTGACAACTGGTCCCTGGAATTTTTTTTATGAATAAACCGGTCCCTGGCACAAAAAAGTTGGGATCCCCTGATCTATATAATCTAAGCCTATTATTAAACAGATTGGAGTGTATGTGAACTCAGACCAGCTATTCAAACCAGATTAAGCTCAAGAGTAAGTCTCACAAATCCTGTCAGATTAGCTCATGTTAGCTAGCTTGCTAACATTCTGAATCTGTATGATTTAAAAATCATCTGAGATTTTTTGTAAGTTTTATTTATTTTAGATTCCTGTCAAGAATTAACAGTGAAAATTCATAAATGTGTGAACTTCTTCTTTGTCATATTTACCAAGACTGCAACTCACACATTCAGCAATTGACCCAATTCTCACATTCTCACACCCCCCTATTCTCACACCACACCCCCCTATTCTCACACTCTCACACCCCCCTATTCTCACACTCTCACACCCCCCTATTCTCACACTCCCCTATTCTCACACTCTCACACCCCCCTATTCTCACACCACGCCCCCTATTCTCACGCCACCGATTCTCACGCCCCGCCCCCTTATTCTCACGCAAACACCCCCTATTCTCACGCAAACACCCCCCCAGATTCTCAAGTCACAAACCCCACTATTCTCAAGCCACACCCCCCTATTCTCACGCCACACCCCCAGATTCTCACGTCACACACCCCCCTATTTTCACGCCACACCCCCAGATTCTCACGCACACTCGTGCAGCAGTGAGGAAAACAAAAATGATACCAAATCATTTTATTATGGGACTATTAGTATTCTTATTCTTAGTAAACAATAGAATGTCAAGTCAATGACATCCCATAATAAAATGATTTTATTTAGATCAATCACAACTCATCGATCATGTCCAGATATCTGACTGGTGGTGGTGTCAGTATGGTGTCAGTGTGGATACATTAGAATTTTCTGTTATAGGATGTTATCTAAAGTGTCAGGGTTCAAGTGGGAGCTGCATCCAAGTCAATGATTAAGGCTGAAAAATCAGCCACCAGCACATACAATAGAGCACACGTCAATCTGTGAACACGTCAAGCACACGTCAATCTGTGAACACGTCAAGCACACGTCAATCTGTGAACACGTCAAGCACACGTCAATCTGTGAACACGTCAAGCACACGTCAATCTGTGAACACGTCAAGCACACGTCAATCTGTGAACACGTCAAGCACACGTCAATCTGTGAACACGTCAAGCACACGTCAATCTGTGAACACGTCAAGCACACGTCAATCTGTGAACACGTCAAGCACACGTCAATCTGTGAACACGTCAAGCACACGTCAATCTGTGAACACGTCAAGCACACGTCAATCTGTGAACACGTCAAGCACACGTCAATCTGTGAACACGTCAAGCACACGTCAATCTGTGAACACGTCAAGCACACGTCAATCTGTGAACACGTCAAGCACACGTCAATCTGTGAACATGTTAATCTGTGAACACGTTAATCCTATTTCTGTAAAATGTTTGAAAATTAAATATAATGTAAATCTCCCAAGAAATTCTGCACAGATACCAAATACTTTGACAATCAGTATAAACTTAATACACTTCTGCTAATGCAAGGATTTTGTGTTTGTATTTTTTCCACACCAAGCCACGCCCCACCATAGGCCCCTCCCCCCACAACAAAAGCCCCGTCCCCCAAAAATCTCCCTCTAATCTGAACTCCAAAGCTGGCAGCCTGTATTTACACAGTGTTTGGTTAGCTAATGTTAACCTAAATAATACTGGCAGTGGAGACTATTAGCATTATTAAATGTAACTCAAAAAATAATACAATGCAGAATTTTGTTTAATTATAACAATTAAATATATGTAGTGTTAGCAGAGGAAATTAGCATTAATAAACCTGACTTTTAAAAAGAAACACCTCTTGAACTCTATCTAGTCAGCTCATATTAACCATATAGTGTGGGCAGAAGAGATCAGCATTATTTAACGTGTTTGACATCCTGGTGGGACTTGGATTGCCGTGGGCTCTGAAGACGATAGCCAACGGCTCGGTGGTAAAATCGTCCACTTTGTGATCGCTTAAACTGGTCTTGGATCATTAACCCTTGTGGTGCGGTGTTTTTAGGCTGATATTGGAATATAAAGTTTTATAGGCGCTTTATGCTCAGTGCTTAGCAATGTTCTGTCCCACTGAGTTAGGATGTCTCGTCACATTTATTTAAAGGACCTCAGTACATTCATCTCAGTGATCATTATAAACAACCCTGAGCTCTGCCTGTTCTCAGGATTGGAAATATGTGAAGGAAATGGGACATGACTAACATCACTTTATTTTAGCTCTGAATTCATTTTATTTCTAAAATATTTCTAAGGTTGTAAGTCTTCACACAACAGCAGCCCATGATTTTACTGATTTGTTTTTATTTTTCCCCAATTTCAGAGTTTGAACACAATTAACTAGTCAAATTAGGTTTGTTCCTGAGTTAGGCTACTGTATTTAGCTAAGATAAATTCCCCTGTGTGTGTGTGTGTGTGTGTGTGTGTGTGAGTGTGTGTGAGAGAGTTGGCTGCAAAGAAGTAATAAAAAAACTAAAAGAAACTGAGCTGTGTGCATAAACAGTGTTTGCCCTCACATCAGTAATGTTGCTGTGGTTCCTGTTAGCGAAGTCTTAACCTCGTCTTTTCTGCTCTCTCGTTCAGGTGATGAACACTCAAGGGTTTGTGTACTCTGCCTTGCTGCTGCTTGGCTCCGTTGCTCTCACTGTGGGTGATTCTACACACACACACACACACACACACACACACACACACACACACACACACACACTTGATTTTACTGACACAGTTGAAAAGCTGCTCTACTGAAGCTTGACTTTATCTTAAACATGTAAACAGCAAACTTTATTAGCTCTCATAAGACACTGCTGCAGTTGTCAAGTGCAACCAATGTCCTGGTGTATGGACAGTACACTTATAAATGACTCTTCAAACTGGTGTATAGCTGCTTTTATAGTAAACCCCAGGGAATATGGCTTGTAGTGCAAGCATGAGTCTTATATTATACTTATATTAACTTATTTATTTATTCAAACTTTCCTGAATGCTTAAGCAAACAGATCAGAGATAGATTTGATAACTTTATGGGTGTGGCCTAATATTCTAATCACCATGCTTGATTGACTGGTTATAACTGATGAGGTTAAAGTTCAGACTGCTAAAATTTGCTTGTACTTGAATGACAATTTGCACAGACTTATAATAACTGGATAAAAGTTGAAGCTTTTTATTAGCATTTTGTTAAGGAGCAATGCAGCCCCCAGTGCAAGGGCTTGTTTAATGGCCAGTGGGTTTTCCAGCTCTGATATTTCTTCTGGATTCTTGCTAACATGACCAGAAGCAATTTTTGCTGTATACAAGAGAGAGAAAAATAGAAGTTGATGAGAGAGCTACTGATTATTGCTCCAAATGAAAGAAAATTGGCAGGTGATCAGAAAGTCCCATATCAACAGAAGACAGCTGAGACACAATTGTATTATTTGCAATCACAAGGTCTAAAGTGTGACCTTTGTTGTGAGTCGGGCCACTTATAAACTGTTTAAGATTAAAACAATCCAACAGAAATAGAAAATCCTGTCATCAAACAGCCATTTACATCAATGTGTATATTAAAGTCCCCTAAGATGAAGATGCTCTTAAATGTAAAACACAGCATTGACAACGAGTCAGCAAACTCAGACATAAAAGCATGGTTAGCCTCAGGTGCTCCATAAACAGTATCACAGCACTTTATCTAATAATACAGTGGTGTGGGACGGACTTATGTGGCTTAATTAGTTAATCCTGAATGGAGGAGGGCTGAGACTGGAACACAGTGATGGGGAACACATATCAGACATTGACTTTACAATGAGGAGTAAAAAGATGGATCAGGCTGAATAACACTCACCAGGTGTGGTGGTGGTGGTGGGCGAATGGGGCATGACATGATGGTATGCCCCGATGCTCCACAGTATAGACACGATCCTAGAGTAAGTCTTCCATGGCGCTCTGACAGTGAGACACCAGTAGGATCCACCTGCATGGGTTCTGGTTCTGGAAGAGCGGACTCTGGTCGGCTGAAAGAAAAGGGTGGAGAATTATCCATAGATAGCAGGGGCGCTTCTAGGGTTTCATCTTTAGGGCTTTTATCCCTCAGTGACAATTTAAGACAACAAGAGTTTTATATTATATGACTACATAGTAAGCCAAAAGTTATGCTATTGATTAAAATGGCAAAAGTGGACACCAAAATTTTATGGATGATGTAATGATGTCAGTCTTGAATCAAATCAGTTCATGTGTGTGTGCATTCTGTACAACAGTGAACAGTGACGTGACATACAGCTAAGTACGGTGACCCAGACTCAGAATTCGTTCTCTCAGAATTTAACCCATCCAAAGTGCGCACACACACACACACACACACACACACACACACACACCGTGAACACACCCGGAACAGTGGGCAGCCATTTATGCTGCGGCGCACGGGGAGCAGTTGGGGGGGTTCGGTGCCTTGCACCGCTCCGCTCAACCACTCAGTTGTGGTCGGCCCGAGAATCGAACCCACAACCTTCGGGTTACGAGTCAGACTCTCTAACCATTAGGCCACGACTGCCCCCAATTTAGTATTGAATGGATTGTTTGCGTTAATAAGAATATATGACTGGTATAACTGATTTAAATGTCACCACAGTACTGTATATAAACTACAGCCACACACATCTGTGTACATTAAGGTCACTACTATAGCAGAAACATGCAGTAGTAGTACAACTTTTTATTACTTTACCTCCAACAAACTTTTACTTGTGGGATGATTAAAAATGTATTTATTGTGAGGATGTATTTTATAATAATGTCTCTAAATAATGAAAACCACTAGAGTAGGTTTATAGTGACATGTTTTCATTTGAAAAACTTGCTTTTGTGGGAGAAACAGACAAAACAACTTAGTAAACAATTTGTAAAATTTATCACATTTATAAAACACCTTCTATAACCATCTTTGTGGCTTTCCTCCGATTAACGTTATAGATAAACGCCACCAGCTCTGAAATGTGAAATATGACTGTTTATATTTGTTTTGTTTTTATTGTATTTATAAGATATTTGTGATTTTGTTATAGAATTTTTGCCATGAAAATAGCTTTTGATTGCTGACATGGTA
Organism: Tachysurus fulvidraco; assembly: GCF_022655615.1. Lineage (NCBI taxonomy): Eukaryota > Metazoa > Chordata > Actinopteri > Siluriformes > Bagridae > Tachysurus > Tachysurus fulvidraco. The sequence continues at coordinate 404,440 of NC_062520.1, read as the reverse complement.
TTAAATATAATAATTTAATGTGAGCTAGCGACAATCAACAGTTTACAATAATTTATTGTAAGGAAACTAGAAAAATGAGAATATGGGAAAACTTGTGTTAACTTTGCTAGTAGCTTTTGTAATCCTCCGGCTGGCTCATTAAGCACAGATGTTAGAGATATATAATAAATATTTATTTTAAACTATAACATTTTTATTCTGTTTCTATACTCATATAAAGCTGCTTTGAGACAAGGTGAATTGTTCATTTCTATACAAATAAGTTGAGTTGAATAGTTAAGTCTCCAAATATATACATGTATAAACTCTGCATATCTGTCACACCATTGTAGCACTTTAGCATGCAGTAAGCTATCGGGTAAGGTTATATATGTGTGTGTATACATGTGTGTACACACACACACACACACACACACACACACACACACACACACACACACACACACACCAACCATTGTAGCACTTTAGCATGCAGTAAGCTATCAGGGAAGGTTATATATGTATATACATATATATGTGTGTACACACACACACACACACGCACACCATTGTAGAATTGTAGCAGTGTTACATGCCGTAGGGTATAAGGTAATATATATGTGTATATGTGTGCGTGTACACACACACACACACACACACACCCACCCACACACACACCCCATTGTAGCAGTGTTACATGCAGTAGGCTATAAGGTAAGTAGTGATTGTTTATATAAAGTTTACTCAAGTGGAACAATGTAAGTAATAAACTTACACCTACTAGCACTATGTATTATATTGTGAAAAAGTCAATTATCTTCATACCAAAACCTTAAATTTTCTCTGGACTTAATGATAAATAAATGTCAATAAATGTCTGACGTTTCCCTTTACCTACATTGACGCTGATGCATTAAGAGGAGGGGGTCCCCGTTCCAAGATGGCGGCTCTATTGACGCATTCGGTCCAATGTACTGCCGTAACCAAGGCGACATGTAGGTGTAGATATCTATGACCGAACATTAGCCACATGCTAACAGTAAAGCGTCTGGTGCGCAAGTGTTCATAGGATATGTAGTTTTCACACAGTGACCGAACTACAAATAAGTGATAATACAAGTTACTGATGTATAAAACACACATTTCAAATGTCGGATATTACAATTATTATATTAGTTACTAGGAAAATCGAAAATGTGAATAAAATCCGTATCTAGGTGTATATATCTATGGCTGCTTACCGAACATTAGCTACATGCTAACAGTAACGCGTCTGGAGCGCGTTTGTCATGGGATATGTAGTTTTACACAGTGTATATATCTATGGCTGCTTACCGAACATTAGCCACATGCTAACAGTAGCCCGTCTACAAAGCATCATGGGATATGTAGTTTCCACACAGTGTAGATATCTATGGCTGCTTACAGAACATTAGCCACATGCTAACAGTAGCCCGTCTACAAAGCATCATGGGATATGTAGTTTTCACACAGTGTAGATATCTATGGCTGCTTACCGAACATTAGCCACATGCTAACAGTAGCCCGTCTACAAAGCATCATGGGATATGTAGTTTCCACACAGTGTAGATATCTTTGCACCCTTACGAGCTGAAATAAAATAAACAAATCACCTGAACGGCTTCCCAGGCGGCTGGAACACCAAATTCCCTCCTCTGAAGCTGTAGATCTTTCTGTAGTCCCTCCTCTACCGAACCGATCCTTTATCGCCATAGCAACGATACTCCAAAGCCCGTCCGAGGTAAGTCCCAACTGGTCCATGAATTCCTCCCAGTCACATCGTTAACTAAACTAAAGTGTAGGAAAGCAGTCAGATAGTCAGGAGGATTAGCGTAGCTTCGGCTGTCTGTGCAGCAGACTCAGAAGAAACAAGTCGTAAACTTTACTCTTGTACACATTATATACACAAATAAAAGTAGTAATAACACTCGGTCAGACAAATACAGACGCTTTAACACACTTTGTCAGTGGTTATTTACTCTATATATTAGCCTTAAAACTCGCAGGAGACAAACAACAAACCTCTCACACCGATCTGCAGCTCTAAACTCCACCCCTTCATCCAATCATAATTCTCAGTATACCTGCAGAGGCGGGAATAAGAAGGACAAGGGCCAATCAGAAAGAAATGAACTAACCTGCTGGGCAAAGCCACGTTTTTAGACAGTGTATTACTAACAAACTCTTAAAGGGGACGTGCACAATTATTTTATCACAAAGACACAGTTATGATATTATATGAACCACAAACAATCATAAATGCCCCATTACATGAAAATAAAAGAAATGATACTTAATATAACCCCAGCTGGGCTACACTAATGTTTCAGCAGAACAAAGTCATTCAATATAGGGTTTTAGCAGCACAAAGTCATTCAAATTAAAAAGATACCAAGGGAAATGGGGTCTTAAATTAAAGAACATTAAATATATGCATTACAAATATTAATAAATAAATAATTACAGACAAATATATAGATTTAGAAATAAATAAAACATTTTCATTTAGTAAACATTTCATTCAGGGTGAAGCAGCACAGTCAGTGTGAAGCAGCACAGTCAGTGTGAAGCAGCACAGTCAGGGTGAAGCAGCACAGTCAGGGTGAAGCAGCACAGTCAGGGTGAAGCAGCACAGTCAGGGTGAAGCAGCACAGTCAGTGTGAAGCAGCACAGTCAGGGTGAAGCAGCACAGTCAGGGTGAAGCAGCACAGTCAGGGTGAAGCAGCACAGTCAGGGTGAAGCAGCACGGCGCTCATTCAGTAAATGCAGAGTTAAACAGATGTGTTTTTAATCTTGAATTAAAAGTGTCTACTGTTGAAGCACATCTGATCTCTTCTGGAAGATGATCCCACCTCTAGGTGGCGTAATAACTAAACGCTGACGCACCTTGTTTTGAGTGAACCCTTGGTATCTCTAACTGACCTGATCCTAATGATCTGAGTCGTCTGCTTGGTTTATATTCAATTAGCATATCTGTAATGTATTTCGGTCCTAAGCCATGAAGTGATTTATAAACCAGTAACAATACTTTAAAATCTATTCTAAATGTAACTGGAAGCCAGTGTAAGGACCTGAGGACTGGACTGATGTGCTCAGATGTTTTGGTTCTGCTCAGAATTCTGGCAGCAGCGTTCTGTATGAGCTGCAGATGTCTAATGGTCTTTTTGGGGATCCCAGTAAGGAGTCCATTACAATAATCCACCCTGCTGGTGATGAAAGCATGAACAAGTTTCTCTAAGTCCTGTCTTGAGACAAAACATCTAATTCTGGCTATATCTCTGAGATGGTAGTAAGCTGATTTGCTTATCGCTGTCACATGACTACTGAAATTAAGGTCAGACTCTAAAATGACACCAAGATTTCTGACTTTATTTTGTGTCTTTAGACCCCTAGAGTCAAGGTGTGTGTTAACCTCGAGAGTTTCGTCTTTATTTCCGAATACAATGACTTCGGTTTTGTCTTTGTTTAACTGGAGGAAGTTTTGATGCATCCAACTGTTAATTTCATCAATGCACTTACATAGAGAGTCAATGGGGCTGTAGTCATAAGGGGACAGGGCTAAGTATATCTGGGTGTCATCTGCATAGCTGTGGTAAGTGATTTGGTTATTTTTCATTATTTGACCAATTGGGACAATATACAAATTAAAGAGAAGCAGTGCGAGAATTGAGCCCTGTGGGACTCCACATGTCATGGATGTCCACTCAGATTTATGGTTACCTATGTTCACATAGTAACCTCTTCCTTTTAGGTATGATTTAAACCATTTGAGGACCATCCCAGAAAGCCCTACCCAGTTTTCCAGTCTATGTAAGAGTATGGTGTGATCTACCATGTCAAAGACAGCACTAAGATCTAGTAGCACCAGCACTGATATTTTACCTGAATCAGAGTTTAAGCGAATGTCATTTATTATCTTTATGAGCACCGTCTCTGTGCTGTGATGCTGGCGGAAACCAGATTGAAAATTGTCCAGGTAGCCATTTGAGTTTAAGAATTTGTTCAGCTGATTGAAAACAACCTTTTCAATGATCTTGCCTATAAAAGGAAGATTAGAGATTGGTCTGTAGCTAAGTGTGGTTTTGTCTAGGTTACTGTTTTTTAGGAGAGGCTTAACAACTGCCGTTTTTAGGGGCTCTGGAAAAGTGCCTGTGAGCAGAGACGTATTTACTATTGTTAAGAGGTCAGTTTCTAAGCAGTTAAGTACCTTTTGAGAAAGGATGGGGGGGGGGATGTCAAGGCTGCAAGTTGATGCTTTAAGATGTTGTACTGTTTCTTCCAGGGTTTTTATATCGATTATGTCAAATTCTGAGAAAATGACCAATTTTTGAGGTTGTTGTAGTGACGTCTGACCACATTACAATATGAGGCCGTATTGATTGCCATTCTGATATTACTGATTTTCTCAGAGAAAAAGGTTGCAAACTCATTGCATTTGTTGTCAGAGAGCATTTCACTAGGAACTTGATTTGGGGGGTTTGTTAGTGTCTCTACAGTAGCAAAAAGAGTGCAAATGTTGTTTATGTTGTTGTTTATAATGTTAGAGAAGAAGATCTGTCTAGCTGTGCCTAGTTCTACATTGAAAGCACGAAGACTGTCCTTATAAATGCTATAATGTACTTCAAGTTTTGTTTTCATCCGTTCAGCTTTTCTGCATGTTCTTTTCATGCTCTGTACCGCTGTTGTGTTTCTCCAAGGTGCTTTATGTCTGCCAGTGATCATCCTGACCTTTACTGGAGCTATACCATCAATAACATCTTTAACTGTTAAGTTAAAATTTTCAAGGAGAACATCAACAGAGTCTGCTGATATGTTTGGCAACATTGATATAGCATTCATAAATACCTCACTGGTGTCTTCATTTATGAACCTTTTTTTGACAGACAGATCTAGCATCAGTGGCAGGACAGATCAATAAATCAAAGTAAACACAGAAATGGTCAGATAGCGCTTCATCCTTGATAACAGTGGATGGAATGTTTAGACCCTTGTTAATGAGCAGATCAAGAGTGTGTCCCCTATTGTGTGTAGGACCTTACACGTGTTGGGTCAGATCAAAAGTGTTTAAAACATTTAACAGTATTGTTTTCTGCATTGTCTATATGAATGTTGAAATCTCCAGCAATAACAAAATAATCAAATTCAGAGGAGATTGGTGATAAAAGTTCTGTGAATTCATCAACAAAAGTTGGGGTGTATTTAGGAGGCCTATAAATAATTGTTAACAGAATGCGTGGTGTACCTTTTAGAGCAATACACAAATATTCAAAAGACTGGTAATCACCAAGTAACACTTGCTTGCATTGAAAGGCATCTTTGAATAAAGCAGCTATTCCTCCACCAGAAGACGTTTTGGAAGCACTTATGTTATCACTGTATTTGCAGTTGAATCTATTTGCCAGAAGATGGCGCTAAGTTACACGATGTTATAAAAGTTGGGTTGTACAGTGTACAGTCTGCCACACACCATGAAAGCGTTCGCCACTTTGTTCTTCTGGATGTTTGTCTCCCAGCTTCTGATCACTCTCAGGTGTTCAGGATCCAGCTGTGAGATAATGACGGCTCCACGAGGCTCCGATGTCGGTGTAGCCACCCCAGGAATAAGGATACTGGCTGTGGAATCCTGGGTGTCCTGGGAATCCAGGCCACGATGTTCTCGGTGGCAAGATCATAACGCAGCTCTGTCTGCGTCGGTAGTAAAGCGATCTGTGGTACACGGTGGCCCCGGGGCTCCCCATCGACTCTGGTAAAAGCAGGACCTTGGTGGGGTAACCACGGGCGAGCTGCTCCAGGTTTTCATAGGCGTACAGTTCTCGTACTTCACTGCTCACAGTGTCGATGCACCACACCGTGTCTGGCCCATACGGAGCTCCTGGAGACTCTGGGTCCTGGAACCACATATTTTCCTGTGATGCTGTTGGCCTTCTGATGGGTCTCAGGCTCACCGACAGAAACAAGTTCCCTACAGCCTTTTATACATAGAATAAACAAAACAGATTATTATCATAAAGATGCAGTTGTTTGTAGGCACATATCAAATTTCATGTCTATTGTTTTTTTAATGGCTGGTTGCTAATTTATAGATTTAAAGCCATGTTTTTATTTAACAGTCTTCAAAAATGAAGCTGTCAGACCTGCATTGTCCTGAAAGTTCTCCTGGACTTTGGGAGGAACTGGAACTTCAGACACGGTGATTAAAGCAGATCTGATGTGACAGAAAATAAATATCAAACATATTTAATTGTACTTAGACTTTAAAGACATGTTTATGGAAGGAGTCTCCAGTGTCAGTGCTTTGGAATGGTCAGAGTGAAGTGTTTACATACAGAGAGAGAGAGAGAGAGAGAGAGAGAGAGAGAGAGAGAGAGAGAGCGAGCAAGTGAGAGAGAGAGAAAGAGAGAGAGAAAGAGAGAGAGAGAGAAAGAGAGCGAGCGAGTGAGAGAGCAAGTGAGAGAGAGAGAGAGAGAGCGAGAGAGCGAGCAAGTGAGAGAGAGAGAGAGAGAAAGAGAGAGAGAGAGAAAGAGAGCGAGCGAGTGAGAGAGCAAGTGAGAGAGAGAGAGAGAGAGAGAGAGAGAGAGAGAGAGGAAGAAGAAGAAGACTGAGACTAGAACAGGAACTACCATATTGCATGGACGTTCCAGCACATTAAATATAACTATAAATGGATAAACTGTAAGTTGTTTAATTTAAAACTGTTGTGATGTTCTAGAAAATGTTGCTCAAGAAAATTGTTGTTCTCCTTTAGCTAGAGAGCTTTACTACACACTCTTACACACTTTACTACACACTCTTACACACTTTCCTACACACTCTTACACACTTTACTACACACTCTTACACACTTTACTACACACTCTTACACACTTTACTACACACTCTTACACACTTTACTAGACACTCTTACACACTTTACTACACACTCTTACACACTTTACTACACACTCTTACACACTTTACTAGACACTCTTACACACTTTACTACACACTCTTACACACTTTACTACACACTCTTACACACTTTACTACACACTCTTACACACTTTACTACACACTCTTACACACTTTACTACACACTCTTACACACTTTACTAGACACTCTTACACACTTTACTAGACACTCTTACACACTTTACTAGACACTCTTACACACTTTGCTAGACACTCTTACACACTTTGCTAGACACTCTTACACACTCTTACACACTTTACTAGACACTCTTACACACTTTACTAGACACTCTTACACACTTTACTACACTCTTACACACTCTTACACACTTTGCTAGACACTCTTACACACTTTACTAGACACTCTTACACACTTTACTACACACTCTTACACACTTTACTACACACTCTTACACACTTTGCTAGACACTCTTACACACTTTACTACACACTCTTACACACTTTACTACACACTCTTACACACTTTACTAGACACTCTTACACACTTTACTAGACACTCTTACACACTTTACTACACACTCTTACACAATTTACTACACACTCTTACACACTTTACTACACACTCTTACACACTTTACTGGACACTCTTACACACTTTACTACACACTCTTACACACTTTACTACACACTCTTACACACTTTACTGGACACTCTTACACACTTTACTAGACACTCTTACACACTTTACTAGACACTCTTACACACTTTACTGGACACTCTTACACACTTTACTAGACACTCTTACACACTTTACTAGACACTCTTACACACTTTACTACACACTCTTACACACTTTACTGGACACTCTTACACACTTTACTAGACACTCTTACACACTTTACTAGACACTCTTACACACTTTACTACACACTTTACTACACACTCTTACACACTTTACTAGACACTCTTACACACTTTACTAGACACTCTTACACACACTTACTTACACTTACACATCGTATCCAGGGAAAAGAAATTGACATGTATGGAAAATGTTATTAGGCGACTTTCTGTACGTGCAGTAAATAAATTCCTTTTTCCCCATAAGGTGTTTTTTTATTTTTTTTTTACTTTCTTAAAAATGAATATGTTTCTGCACGTAAGCCTGAAATAGCATAATAAAAGTTTAACTGTAGAATAAGTTTGCTGCTTTTATACATTATAGAGCTCTTTTATTTTTCCTGTTTATATATTTTTACCCTAAATGAGGAGCCTGGAAACCTCATCAGCTGAAGCGTAGAGCAGCGGCCCTGAGGGGCACAGGGCTGAACAGGAGACCAGTCTATCGCAGAACACTCACACACACACACACACACACACACACACACACACACACACACACACACATACACACACACAAACACACACACACACACACACACACACACACACACACACACACACACACACACACACACACACACACAGGGTTCACAAAAGTAGCCATGTATTTTTGAGAAGAAATGTAACTCCTCTTCATGTGCCAGAGTCTTCATCATCTCCTCCTTCTCTTCTTGGAGGATTCTGTGAGCCTCTCGCTCTCACCCTCCTAAAACACACACATGGGGCAAGAGAGGTTTAAACTTGAGGGCAAATGACACAAAAAGGAGACATTTAGTGTTTTTTTTTTCATGTGTGTATGTGTGTGTATGTGTGTGTGTGTGTGTGTGTGTGTGTGTGTGTGTGTATGTATGTATGTGTGTGTGTGTGTGTGTGTGTATGTATGTATGTGTGTGTGTGTATGTGTGTGTATATGTGTGTGTGTGTGTGTGTGTTTGTGTATGTGTGTGTATATGTGTCTGTGTGTGTGTATATGTGTGTATATGTATGTGTGTGTGTGTGTGTGTCCCTTAGTTCACATGTACATCAGATGCTTAAATGTTTTTTCAAATGAAAATGTTTTATTTATTTCTAAATCTATATATTTGTCTGTAATTATTTATTTATTAATATTTGTAATGCATATATTTAATGTTCTTTAATTTAAGACCCCATTTCCCTTGGTATCTTTTTAATTTGAATGACTTTGTGCTGCTAAAACCCTATATTGAATGACTTTGTTCTGCTGAAACATTAGTGTAGCCCAGCTGGGGTTATATTAAGTATCATTTCTTTTATTTTCATGTAATGGGGCATTTATGATTGTTTGTGGTTCATATAATATCATAACTGTGTCTTTGTGATAAAATAATTGTGCACGTCCCCTTTAAGAGTTTGTTAGTAATACACTGTCTAAAAACGTGGCTTTGCCCAGCAGGTTAGTTCATTTCTTTCTGATTGGCCCTTGTCCTTCTTATTCCCGCCTCTGCAGGTATACTGAGAATTATGATTGGATGAAGGGGTGGAGTTTAGAGCTGCAGATCGGTGTGAGAGGTTTGTTGTTTGTCTCCTGCGAGTTTTAAGGCTAATATATAGAGTAAATAACCACTGACAAAGTGTGTTAAAGCGTCTGTATTTGTCTGACCGAGTGTTATTACTACTTTTATTTGTGTATATAATGTGTACAAGAGTAAAGTTTACGACTTGTTTCTTCTGAGTCTGCTGCACAGACAGCCGAAGCTACGCTAATCCTCCTGACTATCTGACTGCTTTCCTACACTTTAGTTTAGTTAACGATGTGACTGGGAGGAATTCATGGACCAGTTGGGACTTACCTCGGACGGGCTTTGGAGTATCGTTGCTATGGCGATAAAGGATCGGTTCGGTAGAGGAGGGACTACAGAAAGATCTACAGCTTCAGAGGAGGGAATTTGGTGTTCCAGCCGCCTGGGAAGCCGTTCAGGTGATTTGTTTATTTTATTTCAGCTCGTAAGGGTGCAAAGATATCTACACTGTGTGAAAACTACATATCCCATGATGCTTTGTAGACGGGCTACTGTTAGCATGTGGCTAATGTTCGGTAAGCAGCCATAGATATCTACACTGTGTGGAAACTACATATCCCATGATGCTTTGTAGACGGGCTACTGTTAGCATGTGGCTAATGTTCTGTAAGCAGCCATAGATATATACACTGTGTAAAACTACATATCCCATGACAAACGCGCTCCAGACGCGTTACTGTTAGCATGTAGCTAATGTTCGGTAAGCAGCCATAGATATCTACACCTAGATACGGATTTTATTCACATATTCGATTTATCTAGTAACTGATATAATAATTGTAATATCCGACATTTAAAATGTGTGTTTTATACATTAGTAACTTGTATTAGCGCTCATTGTAGTTCGGTCAATGTGTGAAAACTACATATCCCATGAACACTTGCGCACCAGACGCGCTACTGTTAGCATGTGGCTAATGTTCGGTCATAGATATCTACACCTACATGTCGCCTTGGTTACGGCAGTACATTGGACCGAATGCGTCAATAGAGCCGCCATCTTGGAACGGGGACCCCCTCCTCTTTAATGCATCAGCGTCAATGTAGGTAAAGGGAAACGTCAGACATTTATTGACATTTATTTATCATTAAGTCCAGAGAAAATTTAAGGTTTTGGTATGAAGATAATTGACTTTTTCACAATATAATACATAGTGCTAGTAGGTGTAAGTTTATTACTTACATTGTTCCACTTGAGTAAACTTTATATAAACAATCACTACTTACCTTATAGCCTACTGCATGTAACACTGCTACAATGGGGTGTGTGTGTGTGTGGGTGTGTGTGTGTGTGTGTGTGTGTGTGTGTGTGTGTGTGTGTGTGTGTGTGTGTGTGTGTGTGTACACACATATATATGTATATACATATATAACCTTACCTGATAGCTTACTGCATGCTAAAGTGCTACAATGGTGTGTGTGTGTGTGTGTGTGTACACATGTATACACACACATATATATTACCTTACCTGATAGCTTACTGCAGTTTTTAAATATATGTGTACATGTATATATTTGGAGACTTAACTATTCAACTCAACTTATTTGTATAGAAATGAACAATTCACCTTGTCTCAAAGCAGCTTTATATGAGTATAGAAACAGAATAAAAATGTTGTAGTTTAAAATAAATATTTATTATATATCTCTAACATCTGTGCTTAATGAGCCAGCCGGAGGATTACAAAAGCTACTAGCAAAGTTAACAAAAGTTTTCCCATATTCTCATTTTTCTAGTTTCCTTACAATAAATTATTGTAAACTGTTGATTGTCGCTAGCTCACATTAAATTATTATATTTAATACCATGTCAGAAATCAAAAGCTATTTTCATGGTAAAATTCTATAACAAAATCACAAATATCTTATAAATACAATAAAAACAAAACAAATATAAACAGTCATATTTCACATTTCACCCTAGTGGTTTTCATTATTTAGAGACATTATTATAAAATACATCCTCACAATAAATACATTTTTAATCATCCCACATGTAAAAGTGTGTTGGAGGTAAAGTAATAAAAAGTTGTACTACTACTGCATGTTTCTGCTATAGTAGTGACCTTAATGTACACAGATAACGACCACAACTGAGGAACCCCCCCAACTGCTCCCCGGGCGCTGCAGCATAAATGGCTGCCCACTCCTCCGGGTGTGTGTGTGTGTGTGTGTGTGTGTGTGTGTGTGTGTTCGTGTGTTCACTGCTGTGTGTGTGCACTTTGGATGGGTTAAATGCAGAGAACGAATTCTGAGTCTGGGTCACTGTACTTGGCTGTATGTCACGTCACTGTTCACTGTTGTACAGAATGCACACACACCTGAACTGATTTGATTCAAGACTGACATCATTACATCATCCATAAAATTTTGGTGTCCACTTTTGCCATTTTAATCAATAGCATACCTTTTGGCTTACTATGTAGTCATATAATATAAAACTCTTGTTGTCTTAAATTGTCACTGAGGGATAGAACCCTTGAGTGTTCATCACCTGAACGAGAGAGCAGAAAAGACGAGGTTAAGACTTCGCTAACAGGAACCACAGCAACATTACTGATGTGAGGGCAAACGCTGTTTATGCACACAGCTCAGTTTCTTTTAGTTTTTTTATTACTTCTTTGCAGCCCACACTCACACACACACACACACTCACACACACACACACACACACACACTCACACACACAGGGGAATTTATCTTAGCTAAATACAGTAGCCTAACTCAGGAACAAACCTAATTTGACTAGTTAATTGTGTTCAAACTCTGAAATTGGGGAAAAATAAAAACAAATCAGTAAAATCATGGGCTGCTGTTGTGTGAAGACTTACAACCTTAGAAATATTTTAGAAATAAAATGAATTCAGAGCTAAAATAAAGTGATGTTAGTCATGTCCCATTTCCTTCACATATTTCCAATCCTGAGAACAGGCAGAGCTCAGGGTTGTTTATAATGATCACTGAGATGAATGTACTGAGGTCCTTTAAATAAATGTGACGAGACATCCTAACTCAGTGGGACAGAACATTGCTAAGCACTGAGCATAAAGCGCCTATAAAACTTTATATTCCAATATCAGCCTAAAAACACCGCACCACAAGGGTTAATGATCCAAGACCAGTTTAAGCGATCACAAAGTGGACGATTTTACCACTGAGCCGTTGGCTATCGTCTTCAGAGCCCACGGCAATCCAAGTCGCACCAGGATGTCAAACACGTTAAATAATGCTGATCTCTTCTGCCCACACTATATGGGTAATATGAGCTGACTAGATAGAGTTCAAGAGGTGTTTCTTTTTAAAAGTCAGGTTTATTAATGCTAATTTCCTCTGCTAACACTACATATATTTAATTGTTATAATTAAACAAAATTCTGCATTGTATTATTTTTTGAGTTACATTTAATAATGCTAATAGTCTCCACTGCCAGTATTATTTAGGTTAACATTAGCTAACCAAACACTGTGTAAATACAGGCTGCCAGCTTTGGAGTTCAGATTAGAGGGAGATTTTTGGGGGACGGGGCTTTTGTTGTGGGGGGAGGGGCCTATGGTGGGGTGTGGCTTGGTGTGGAAAAAATTACGGGTCGCTGTGGCGTACACGGCACGGAAGTAGAAGTGACCACTAGGGGATGACCCAGAAACAAGCCTCAATTCAACTTTAAAGCATCAAATCCTCCAAAAACACGAAAAAACATATTTACCTAGTAAAGTTTATACTCTCAATAATTTTTTAAGCCCACACACAAAGCACAATATGATTCACAGCCTTCATACAATTAGAAAAAATTTTCGGACAAAACTGACCTAGGTGGCGCTAGACCGGTTTTTCCCTTACCTTTAGACTTTTCCCTTACTCTTTTCCCTTACTCTTTCTTCACTGGGGTAATATATTCCAACACAAATAATCCACAAAAATCCACACAGGTCCAAGGAATTGAAATCTGTAAGCCTTTTAATCCAAAACGCTCTGGTCGCGCCGCAAATTATTTATATATTTATTATTATTTATTTATTTATTTATAAACATTTATTTATTGTTTATGTTTGGGATTAAATAACATGACACGTCATAGCACTTAAAAAAAGACAATGATTCTTATTATAAAAACAAAAAAAATTCTTGGAATATTTCAAGGCCCGGTACTAACTTGTCCACGGACCTGCACCGGTCCGGGGACCAGGGGTTGGGAATCACTGATATAGAGTACCAAGTTCCTGTGAATGACCTGTTACTACAGAAACTCTACTGTATTAGAACATTCATACAAACTGATAATTGGCCCTGCAGTCAGCACTACTGTCAGAGCTCCAGGCCCTTTTTCACAAGCTGGCAGTGATGAATAAACTTCCCTAAAACACCCTCAACATGTATGAATAGCAGAGACAAACCTTGGCGAGCAGCAGTCAGGCTGGTGAAGAAATCTGGGATGCTAGTGCCGATTGCCAGGACCGTGATGTCCATAATAACATCGGGAATGCCAAACGTGTACCTGATGATGGTCACCTAAAACAGTGTGCAAGCTAGGAGTTCGACAAACCAAGGAGCGATGATGAAAGCTGAGAGAAACAGAATAGGCTGCTATTCCACACTTACCATCCACACCATAAGGTAGGAGAAGACCGCAATCCAAACCGTCGAAATGAGGAGGAACACCACTATTAAATACTTCTCCCAGCGAGTTCTGGAGCAGTTTGGGATGGTGAGGAAAAGCAGAAGCAGCAGAGGCCATGAGACCAGCCATTTGGTCTTCTTCATACAGCCCTCTACATATACACACAAAAAATAGTCCTTGATTGTCCCCTTGCCCGGATCGTCCGTGGACTTCTTTGCATCGTCCTTGCTTGTCCCCTCACCCGGATCGTCCGTGGACAAGTCCGCATCCCCAGTGTTGCTCTCTTCCTCCACCCCCCTCAGCTGAATGTCATTGTCTACAATGCATGGGTTATAGCATGCAGCAAAGGAAACGAAGGGTCATCGGAGACAGAAGCACAACAATCATTACCGTTCTCTCGCTCGTGTCCGCTTGATGGTTCGTTCCCGAAAAAAGTCTGTATGTGGGAGTTAAATCTGAGACAGAAAACAAACAGAGATACACACAAAAAATCAAGTGTTAGGGGAACTAAAAAAAATGTGCACTAAGTTATGGAATTATTTTTTACTATTTGTAGAGTTTACATTCATCAGTGCCAACACACAGAGTGACGATGGTGAGTTTTCTTGATGCCGTGGCTCATTTTCTACCTCAATGAACAGCAAATATTTTCATTTTCAATGAAAATTCAAATGATGTAAACTCCCTTAAGCCTGTTTCATTATTGGATCAGAATTTTTATGATGAGCCAAATTTCTTCTCATCTTCAGCAAAATATCGTCCTGTCAGCTGTGATACGTTTTCGTATTCGGCTTATAGCTGACTTAAACACACTCACTTCAAGTCCCAAAAACTTCAGGGCCCTTGTATATGAAAATTCTTAGAAAAGACTTGCTTAACATTCTTAGGATTGTGGTCGTTTCCCCGTAAAATTAAGGAGAAGATCCCAGTAAAGATAAAAGTTATTCATGAAGCATCTTAACCCTTAAAAGAGCGCTTAAGGTCAAAAAGTGTTAGACGTGAGGAGGACATTTAAGAGGCTTAAAGAGTTTCTTTATCAGAGGAGAAAATGGCTGAAAGGAGCAGAAGTGTGTTGTATACAATATTTAATAACGATAGTGAGTCAATAAGATGATAGTTGGATCTCAAGCACATGATTCTTTAAATTACTTACAATGAAGACATGTATGTAATTAAGGTGCGTCAAGTGTAGTGTGTCATAGAAAGTAATCAAAGAGGCTTTGGCTTTAGTGCACTGTGATATCACATGATGTCTTGGCCCAAATCTGCAGAAAGTCTGTGTTAATGCTCCACTAAATATCAGGGAATTTGCTTGATTTTTCGTTCACTTCTGTGCTCACAAATCCTGGAGGGCCTTTTTATATATTTATACACACACTCACCAATCAGCTATTCCTTTACTGGAACATATTTAATCAGAACTCATAACACATACTGATGGACTTTAACCACGTCTACCTACTAAACTTTAACACAGCTTCTGATGCGTCAGAGGAAGGATGGGAGGCTTCACTGTCCCTAGCTGGTATTTGTTATACGCTATGGGGCAGTCAGCTGGTGGGAGAGCAAGTATAAGGGAACCAACCTGGGGAGAAAAATGACCCATAATATAAATCCTCTGTACTCACATCGTGATCAAAATGTATCCCACATACATGACCACCAACAGCAAACTTTCCCACCTGCAAAGAAGACGACGGTGTGTAAAGGTCCAATTCACACAATGGTGATGTCACTGACCAGTAGGGGGCACTGACTTAAAATGACTAATTTTAACTCTTTTCTATGCGAGTAATAGTTCTGAAAAAGCTCTTCAGTGCCCCCTACTGGTGGAATACTCAAGTTCTGTTTAAGAAAGCACTGGATCAAATCTTTAAGGGTCTGTACTTACCATCACGTTGTTACATAGCAATTCAAGGAGCTGATTAATTAGTTGATGCTAATCTGTGCTAGCATGGCTATGAGACTGAGTTAGGGAGAAGCTGCTATATTGTACTGATTATACAAATACTAAGAAATTAACTAGACTAGAACACCGTTAACATTCACGTTTAAAATCACATGTGCAGCTAAAGGAGTAAACACTTTATACAGAGAGATGCAAAGCTGCAGAAATAAGGTTAACAAAAAATAGTAAACTATCACACAGGACCTTTCTCTTTCTGGACTTACGGCAGTCAATAGAAGAAAACCCTTCCACAAAAACACATCCTTCCCTGCAGCAACATGCATCAAACCAACAAACGGTGAAGTTTCTCCTCACACAAGCAGCAGTATTCCTGCACACCGTCCTGTCTCTGTTGTGTTTCGACTCCCGACATCACTCTGCCTCAGCCTACAACCTCCGTTTGATCTGACTGAGACTTTTTCACAGAAAGTGATCGTCACAATCACAATAATGGCAGCGATTTCTGTTTGAGGTTCATGTCGGGTGAAAGAACCACAACTAACAACCGCAGACAGACACACACAAAACACACAGACACACAGAAGAAGCACACACACGTGTCCAGCAGCAATCCCACACAGTCCAGTGATGAAGAGGATGTTGAAGAGTCCTGATCCAATGATGGTCTTTACACCAACATCCGCCTGAGTGAAGAACTCACCTGCAAATGTATATTAGATCTAAAATGTGTTTTTAAATTAAGCTCTAAATCACTATCATTTAACCAAGACACAGTTCCACAATGAGTAACATTACTGCATTTGTCTTTGTACAGCTTCTATTGTATTTTCATTCTGTTTGGTCTTCACGTCAGATGAAAGAACCGCAACTTAATTTAGGTAATAATGTAGAAATAAACTACATTGATATTGATATTTTTATGTCGCTTTGTAGAAGCCAACATTCTGTTTTCCTGTTTAAGCTTAGACAAAAATGTGTCCAGAGTAACTTGTGAATAGAAATGTTAGGAGTGGAGTAACTGCCATATCACATGTAACTGCCATACAACGTACACATAGTTATCCTTATGTGACAATCTCATCCAATACTATAAAGAAACAAAGTGAAATTAATGCAGCAAAAAGAGAGAAAAGAAATAAAAGACAACAAAGACAGAGAGCGAGGAAAAGGGAAGCTGTGGAAAATAAACTAAAAGAAATGGGGGAATTGTTATTTGTCATAAAGAAATTGAATATATCTGATTAAATCTGTAAAGAAAAGATCTAGAAGGAGCCTGATTCAACACACAGAGGAACAGACACTGTACCTAGACAGTTGGGTCAAGACCCATCATCTTGCTGAAAGAAGATTACAGAATTGTTATAAGTCTTTTCCATTTTTATAATGATAAGTTTCCTTTACCTTTATATGAGTGTATGTAACCATTATGTGATTAAGAAATTATATAATTTTCATTATGTTTAGATATTAAGACAAAGAGTAACAGTGAAAGCTTAAAAAGGAAATCACAAGGTTTTGTGTCAGCAGCATAAGAACACAATCAGCCGTGCAGCTGAGGAGACATCTCAGGATGTTCTGCAGAAGCATGAGGTCATCAGAGACCTGACGATATGCAGAATGACGTTATGAGATCATACTAATAAATGGTATAAATAGGGTTTTAGAACCAGTTATCGGTGTGCATTCACCTAGAGCCAAGCTCATTGTGTTATACTCTGTTATTGCTTATAGAGAGTGCATCAGGAGAACAAACTCAGGCTCACACTTGGAAAGTGTTTCTTGGTTTGTTTTATCTTTGCATTTTACTTATTTCTACTTACGCTAGAATTGTTTGATTATTTGAAGGAGATTTTTGTTTGTAATTTTCTTTTCTTTTACTTTACATATATTACACACACATCTATCTGTATTACACTACTTTTAATAAAAACAAGGCCTCCCATTGTGAGGATCCTGAAAAGACAAAAGGTTTAAGTCTGACTTCTTCATCTAAAGATACAATCAATAGAATAGGTAGCAGAACTTGGAGCAGAACCTTTGTTAGAAGACCGAGGGACTTCGAAGGACACCTGCGTTCAAGGTAAGAGCAACTCTAATTGTTGATCTTGTGTTTTCAAAACTAACCCGTGCAAACTAGGGCACATCCTTTAGTGGGATTGTGGGAGGGTTTCCTACGCAATCCTAAAGCAAGTGTCACTAAAGGACACGTATGTCAGTATAATTACTTCAGTGTCTGTGTGTGTGTGTGTGTGTGTGTGTGTGTGTGTACAGTATATATTTTTAATTTAGTGGACATTTTGTTTTTGTTTTTTTTAACTCATGACTAATGTGGACAGAAACCAAAATGATGGTTGGAGGAGAAAATAATGTTGGAGAAGTTATTATATATAAAGACCTGCCAAATACCATTAAACCTTTCAGAGTGATTCATTCATGTATTTCTTCAATTCAATCATATTTACAGCTAAAGAGCTGCTGCTGTAGAGAAAGACTTAAATTTGACAGATTAGTTCTGTTGTCTAGTTCGTTTTATTTCTTTTTATTCCGTCTTGGCTAAGGTGAAATGAGTTCTTTCTTTTAAACCTTTCAGAGTGATTCATTCATGTATTTCTTCAAGACTCCTGTATTTCTTATTAAGGGAGGAAAAGTTGGATTTTACATCACAAAAAACTGCCCTTTTTATAGGGGTGTGTAGACTTTTTTATTTATTGTATATAAAAGTCTGAACAAAACATAACTATCTGAGAAAAGACCAGAGTTTCAGCTTACATTTCCTGATAATTACATCTAGATGGAAAATAGCAATGTAGTGATCACAGATTTCACCAGCAACACCTAACTGCCTTATTGTACAGGTACTGTGTATGGGAATGAATCTTTTATACGCTTTTGAACCTGTATTATATTGGAAGTTCATTTCACCACCTCAGCACTATATTGCTATTTCATTTTATATTTAATGTAACATCCTTTTAAACTTCACAAACAATAATAAACATGTATATTTTTATGATGTATGATGTTTGTATGATGTTTTCAGTTCTTTTTTCTTGTTCAGTCTTGAACAGTTGCTCTGAAGTCTGATTCTCATATTCACAAATGATGACAATGTAAACATGTAAATATCTTGTCAGACTTTATTTTAGTCACTTCATCCCCTCTTTTGCTCTGACCAAAAAGATATTACACCTGAAGTCATTTATACTGACGTACGTGTCCCTCAGTAACACTTGTTTTCAGATTGTGTAGAAAACCTTCCACACTATTATTACCTAACTGGGTTAGTATTGAAAACACAAGATGATACTTTATTGTCAGAACATGTCTGAAATATTTCTTGCATCACAGAATATTTTCTATGTTTGCAGCGATCATCACTTACACAACATCACATAATCCACAAACTCAAAAAACAAACAAAAAAAACCCCAGCACATTTACAACACTTTACGATTAAGTGTCTTATTTAGCTCAAGCATCGCCTGGTGGGATTCTGTACCTCCGATTTGATGGTAGTAGTTCAAACTCATTATGCAGAACATGATTGGGATCAGAAATTATATTATTAGCCAGTCTTAACAAATTATTATAATAAGTTGAGTCATAAAGCTTCTCTAGAGGCATGCCAACGATCCTTGAGCAGATTTTTAATTGATTAAACAGCTGTGTTTTTAGCTTAACAGACAGGCTTTTATACCAAATAGAGTTGTAATATTGCAGTACACTCATTATTACAGACGTAAAGAACAAAAGAAGAATCTTTTTGCTTACGCCGAAAGACCTAAGACGGCGAATACATTCTCAGCTTTGTTCTTTTACAGAGAGCATCGATGTGATCCTTCCATGTTAACGTCATCAATCGTTACACCTAAATACTTATATGTTTTAACTTGTCTGATTTTACTATTATGGATAAAAACAGGCATTATATGAGTGTCGCATGTAGACCCAAATATAATCTCTTCTGTTTTACTTATGTTAATGACAAGATCGTTATTCTCACACCATTCAAGAAACTTATTCACACCCTGCTGATGAAACCCAGGACTGTCCCGATCGTTCAGCACAGATATTAACACTGTGTCAGCAGAATACTTTAAAATATACTGATGTGACTTGTCAGGTCGACAGTCATCTGTATACAAGGTGAAAAGTATGGTGGAGCTGACACAACCTGGGGTACTCCAACATTTGTTGTGATAGCAGATGACAATGTTTTATCCACTATAACTCTCTGAACTCTATTAGTAAGGAATGAGATATACCAATGAATCTAATGAGGATTTGCACCCAACTGTACAAGTTTTGACACCAATATGTCCACCTTTATGGTACTGAATGCAGAGAAATCTAAAAACAGGGTTCTTATAGTTGTATTGGATTGATCTAAACCAGTAATTCTTAAAGTGTGGTCCGCGGACCACTAGTGGTCCGCCATCAACCCCTAGTGGTCCGCGAAAAGATGACCTAAACTAGGCAAGTGGTTATAAAATCGTAACTTATTTAAGTAGATTTTTAATGTACTGCGCGATGAAGTAAAATTATTTCTGCACCAAGATGATGAACTGTATGATTGACTTCATGACTTTATGTGGCTTTCAAAACTAGCATATCTTGCAGATATGTTCAGCATGCTCAATACACTCAACTTAGCACTGCAAGGAAAAACGGTCACAGTCTTCACTGTACAGGACAAAATTAAAGGGGCCCGCACCAAATTAGCGCTCTGGTGCGCTGTCGATCGATCGCCGTGAATTTGACTATTTCCCCACTCTAGCGGACTTTCTTCTCGAAACTAAAGAGACCCTGGGTGACAACACCATCACAGCCATAAAGGAACATCTACAAGTCCTTCACATGCAGCTGGGGAAATACTTTCCAGAGCTAGATGTGGACTTTGAGTGGATCAGAAATCCGTTTGGATTAAGCTCTCAATACAGGAAGGCAATAGTCTTGTGGACATTGCATCAGATGGAGGTCTCAAAATGTCATTCAAACAACAGCCCTTAACAGACTTCTGGGCTCAGCTCCTTCCTGAACATCCAAAGCTTGCAGAATCTGCCTTCAAAGTGCTCATGCCCTTCCCAACTACATACAACTGTGAAGTAGGGTTTTCCACACTGGTTGGTTTGAAAACAAAACAGTGCAACAGACTAAACGTGGAGCCTAGTATGAGACTGAAACTCTCCTCTTTGGAGCCAGACATTCAGAAACTGATGTGTGATAAGCAGCACCACCCGTCTCATTGATATTCACGTTAAGTTTTAGATGGAAATCTCAAAATCTAAAATCCACAGATCTATTAGTTTTGTAATGTACTAGTTTTTGTTTCATGTGTAAAATCCCAGTAATTTCAGTGATATTGGACATTAAGGGGAACATTCTTTTCAGCATTTTATTGTTACCATAGTTACAACCATAGACTTCCTATACCCACCACCTCAGTTTTAAACTAATGGCTCTTTGGAATGGCATTAAGTGGGACCTAGGCTGTGACAGTATGTTTAATTGCATTTTTTTCCCCACATGTGCAGCCAGCGAGCATAACTAGCCTGTTAGCTCGGCTACGGCTAGTACAAGCTCTCGCATCTTCCACATTTTCATTTCACAGACTGGAGTGAGAGGCAGGGAGTTGACCTGCTCAGTCCAGTGGCTCGCTCCCATCCTGCTCTCCTCCATGTCCTTTCTCATCTTTTAGAATCAAGTGATATACAATAAATAAATAAATAAACAGGTTAAATAGTCCGCATCTAGCCGGCTAGCACAACTAGCCTATTAGCTCGGCTACCGCTACTACAATCTGTTGTACTTGCTCTGTAACACCATGCCGGTTACGTCTCCGTCTTTGAGTGCAGGTGAGGACGCATTGGAGCTGCACTTGGTAGAACTCCAGCTGGTTGCTGTGGAGAAGCAGATCCGCGAACTACAGGTGAAGCAGGCCGAGCTGCGGGAGCGGAAAGCCACGCTGGAAGCTCCCCGGTCGGTCGCTCACCTGTCTCAGGTAAACTCCCAGGATGTAATTACCACTCCCTCCACCTCTACCCCGCGTGTTTCTCTGTCCAGGCCCAACACACCCATGAAGTGGCCTGCCCAGGACTCCGGCGCCAGGACACCGCAGGCCCTGGGTGCAGCAGTGGAGGACGCGTGCCGGCTCCCGGCCTAGGACCTCTCCCCCTCCACCACCGCCGGTCTTCGAGATCCCCACCCGGAACCGCTTCGCCCCCCTTCGCAAGACGGACTGCGACAACGTGATCATCGGAGACGCCATCGTCCGCCACGTCCATGCTACGGTGGCTAAAGGTAAGGCTCGCACTCACTGCTTACCTGGTGCTCGTTTTCTTGATGTCTCTGCACAGGTACCTAGAGTCGTGAGCAGAAACACCAGAGCTGTGGTTCTTCATGTCGGCTCGAATGACACCAGCCTGAGGCAGTCGTAGATCCTGAAGAGGGACTTCAACACCCTGGTGGAGACGGTTCGCAGCACAGCGCCCACGACGAGGATCATCGTGTCTGGACCGCTTCCAACTTACCAGCGAGGAATTGAAAGGTTCAGTAGACTTTTCGCTTTAAATGAATGGTTACAGTCATGGTGTCAGGCTCAGAAACTACTCTTTATCGATAATTGGAATGTTTTCTGGGAGCGTCCTAGGCTATTCCGTGCTGACGGCCTGCACCCCAGCAGAGTTGGAGCGGAGATCCTCTCGGACCACATCTCCAGGGCGCTGAACACCTTCTGACTGGTAAACTACTCTTTAAATTTAAATCTTAATAGCCATCCTTCACCTCAGCACTTTGACACAGAAAATGCACACATAGCTCACCCTATAGAAACTGTGTCTGTTCCCCGAGCAGTGAGATCCAAAAGTAAATACACGAGAAGTCCTCGAAATAATCTTACTGTAATTAGACCAGAAAAATGCCAAAGAAACAAACAAAAACAGTTCTTAAGGTTTGGACTTCTGAACATTAGATCTCTTGCACCCAAAGCACTTATTGTAAATGAAATGATCTTAGATAATAGCCTTACTGCACTCTGCCTCACCGAAACGTGGATTAAACCAAACGAATACATCAGTCTAAACGAGTCTACACCATCAGGATATATCTATAAGCACGAGCCTCGTCTGACTGGTCGTGGAGGTGGTGGAGGTGGTGTCGCCACTATCCTTAGTGATTACCTCACTGTTACCCAGAGAACACAGCATAGATTTAGTTCTTTTGAAGAGCTCGTCCTTAATGTTACACTATCGCACATGCACACGAAGAAATCCCTGATGTCTCTTGCTCTAGCGACCGTGTACAGACCCCCAGGGCCCCAGACCCCCAGGGCCCTACACAGTTTTTCTTAGAGAATTCACAGATTTTCTCTCAGACCTACTAGTTAACTTTGACAAAGCATTAATTGTAGGAGACTTTAACATTCATGTTGACGACACAAACGACGCTTTAGGACTCACATTTATGGACTTACTAAACTCACTTGGGCTCAAACAAAACATCACTAGTGCAACTCATCGACGTAACCACACACTAGATTTAATAATATCACACAGAATAGAAGTCACTGATATAGATATCATACCCCAAAGTGATGACATCACAGACCATTACCTCATAATGTACACACTACCTATAGAACAGACTAACTGTGTCTCACCACGTTATCGACTCGGTAGAACCATTATCGCGACCACCAAAGACAGATTCACAAATAACCTGCCTGATCTGTCTGGACTTCTTACTGTACCCTTAAACTCAAACGACCTAGATGCAATGACTAACAGCATAGACGCTATATTCACTAGCACATTAGACACTGTTGCCCCAGTCAGATTACAGAAGGTTAGAGATAAAACACCTGCCCCGGGGTATAATAGTCATACTCACACCCTCAAGAGGGAGACCCGTAACCTCGAACGGAAATGGAGAAAAACTAAATTAGAGGTGTTTAGAATTGCGTATAAGGACAGTATGTCCAGCTACAGACAGGCTCTAAAAGCTGCTAGGGCTGAGCACCTGAGCAAACTCATAGAAAATAACCAGAACAATCCCAGGTTTTTATTTAGCACAGTGGCTAGTTTAACAAAAAATCAGAAATCTGAACACACTATTCCATCACATTTCAGTAGTGAGGACTTTATGAGATTCTTCACTGATAAAATCGAAAGTATCAGGAATAAAATAGGTGACGCTCAACATATGAGAGCAACCAGTGACACAATCTCACCTAAGGCTTTACACAGCTTTACAAGTACAGGACAGGAAGAGTTAGATAAACTTATTACTACAGCTAAATCAACAACATGTTCACTAGACCCCATCCCAACTAAACTACTGAAAGAAGTGTTACATAAAGCTGGTGAGCCTCTTCTTAATATCATTAACTCCTCGTTATCTTTAGGTTACGTCCCGAAGTCTTTTAAGCTGGCAGTTATTAGGCCACTCATCAAAAAACCTAACTTAGACCCTAATGAACTATCAAATTACAGACCTATCTCACACCTTCTGTTTATGTCTAAAATACTTGAAAAGGTTGTGTCTGTTCAACTGAGCTCCTTCTTACAGGAGAACAACATCCTTGAAGAGTTTCAGTCAGGTTTCAGGCCACATCATAGCACAGAAACTGCACTTGTTAAAGTTACAAACGACTTGAACTTAGCTTCGGACCAAGACTGTATGTCACTATTAGTTCTACTTGACCTTAGTGCTGCATTCGACACTATAGACCACAACATTCTTCTAGATCGCTTACAATATTACACAGGTATTCATGGTCAGGCTTTAAGCTGGTTTAGATCCTACCTGTCTGACCGATACCATTTTGTAGAATTAAATGGTGAATCCTCCAGTTTACTACCAGTTAATTATGGAGTCCCTCAAGGATCAGTTCTAGGACCTCTGCTTTTCTCTATATACATGCTTCCATTAGGGAACATTATTAGAAGACATGGGATTACTTTCCATTGTTATGCTGATGACACACAGTTATATATCTCATCAAAACCAGATGAAATAGCCACAGTGTCCAAATTAACTCAGTGCCTTAGAGAGATAAAAGACTGGATGAGCTGCAACTTTCTATTGTTAAACTTCGATAAGACAGAAATACTACTCATAGGTCCAAAAACCAGTGCACATAAAGTCTCACAACTTAACTCCCATTTAGAGGGATGTACTGTTACTAGTAGCTCGACAGTGAAAGACCTGGTGTTTATTAGACAGTAACTTGTCTTTTAAAAATCATATCGCCCATACTACCAAAACAGCCTTCTTCCACCTTAGAAACATTGCCAAGCTGAGAAACATCCTGTCTGTATCTGATGCTGAGAAGCTAGTTCATGCCTTCATGACCTCTAGACTGGACTATTGTAATGCATTACTAGGTGGTTGTCCTGCATCTTTAATAAATAGGTTACAGTTAGTCCAAAATGCAGCTGCCAGAGTTCTCACTAGGACAAGAAAGTATGACCATATAACCCCAATGTTATCATCTCTACACTGGCTACCTGTTAAGTTTAGAACTGATTACAAACTGCTGCTACTTACGTACAAGGCTCCTAATGGTTCAGCTCCCATGTATCTAACTAGTCTTCTAACACGTTACAATCCTTCACGCTCTCTGAGATCACAAAACTCAGGACTTCTGCTAGTTCCCAGAATATCTAAGTCTACTAAAGGTGGTAGAGTGTTTTCTTATTTAGCTCCCAAACTTTGGAATAGTCTTCCTGATAGTGTTCGGGGCTCAGACACACTTTCCCAGTTTAAATGTAGATTAAAAACTCATCTGTTTAGTCAGGCGTACACATAATACATCCCATAATATCATGCACCAGTACATCAGACCAGCACATTTTTATGAACAGCAGATATGTTAATCCCTTTCCACTGCTTCTCTCTTTGTACCCATCCCGAGGCATCCAGACACTGTACCAGCTCCCAACGTCCTCTGTGGGACGAAGCCTTTGGACGTCCACTGAGCCGAGGCCGACTCTAAGAATCCTGAGACATCTCCAGTTAGACTCTGTGGTACTCAGGAGATCAGAAGTCCTTGATCCTTACACCAATACAACATTTAACTGACTGTATATTACAATCACACCCCCAGTGTCACCCATATGAGGATGGGTTCCCCCTTGAGTCCGGTTCCTCTCAAGGTTTCTTCCTTTACCAATTTAAGGCAGTTTTTCCTTGCCACTGCTGCCTGAGTCACCTCAGACTTGCTCATAGGGGAATAAATACATACACACTGTGAACTATATACATCTAATAATAATCTAGAATTTTTATTCTGTTAATTCTTATTTCTTTTATTATTCGTTATTTCCTTTATCATTAATTATGTTTACCTTCTGCTCTGTGTTTATGTTCTGTAAAGCTGCTTTGAGACAATGTCTATTGTAAAAAGCGCTATACAAATAAACTTGAATTGAATTGAATTTTTTGTTCATATTAAGATGCAACTCATTTCACATTTAATTTTTCAAATTAAATAAAAATTTATATAATAATTTCTGATCATATCATTGCATTTGTGTTTGAATAATTAGTTTTTGACTTGAAACAGTTGCATATTAAACTTAAATTTAGCTTATCCTTCCTATTTTGTTGGTTTTTGGGGGCATGTTAGAGTGGGATTCTGTAGGTGGTCCTCAGAAAAAAATTGGAAGATAAAGTGGTCCTTGGGCTGAAAAAGTTTGGGAAACACTGATCTAAACGTTTAGAGAGGATATGCACCAAAGCAGCGACTGCATCTTCAGTACTGTGACCTTTCTTATAGGCAAACTGCCAAGGATCCAGTTTATCTTTTACCATCTGAACTAAGTGCAGGAGTAACAATCATTCAAGACATTTCACAATTACTGAAGTAAAGGCTATTGATCTAAAATCTTTGTATTCCCTTGGACATGGAATTTTAGGTCATGGTTTTATATATGAGGTCTTCCATAACACATCAGTATTATATGTTATTATATTATATGTATATATTATATGATATTATATGTATTATATATAACTATCAGAGTCAGACTTAGACCTTTTTGCCTTTTCAGGATCCTCACAATGGGAGGCCTTGTTTTTATTAAAAGCAGTGTAATACAGAAAAATGTGTGTAATATATGTAAAGTCAAATTACAAATAAAATCTGCTTCAAATAATCAAACAATTCTAGTGTAAGTAGAAGAAAATAAAATAAACCAAGGAACAGTCTCCAAGTTTAAAAACCAAAAGTTATGTGTCACATACACGTACATACAGGGTACGACATGCAGTGACATGCTTTTTACATCTGTCTGGTATAATAAACCAAAAGGAGATAGATAAATAAAAAAGTATCTACTGTATAAAAAACTATATAAATTATGAAAATATAAGTGAAAAATAATGTATATAGATAAATATACATATATAACTATAATTAGATCTTCAGGTTTTTTGCCGCTGCTGATTGTGTGTTTTTTATACTGCTGACACAAAACCTGATTTCACATCAAGCTTTCAATGTTACTCTCTATCTTGACATTTAATTCAATTCAAGATTATTTGTATAACACTTTTTACAATAGACTTTGTCTCAAAGCAGCTTTACAGAACATAAACACAGAGCAGAAGGTAAACAGAAGGAATAATAAAAGAAATAACGAATAATAAAAGAACAAGAATTAACAGAGTAAAAAATTCTAGATTATTATTAGATGTATATAGTTCACAATGTGTATGTATTTATTCCCCTATGAGCGAGTCTGAGGTGACTCAGGCAGCAGTGGCAAGGAAAAACTCCCTTAAATTGGTAAAGGAAGAAACCTTGAGAGGAACCGGACTCAAGGGGGAACCCATCCTCATATGGGTGACACTGGGGGTGTGATTGTAATATACAGTCAAACAAATGTTGTATTGGTGTAAGGATCAAGGACTTCTGATATCCTTAGTATCACAGAGTCTAACTGGAGATGTCTCAGGATTCTTAGAGTCGGCCTCGACTCAGTGGACGTCCAAAGGCTTCGTCTCACAGAGGACGTCGGGAGCTGGTACAGTGTAGTACAAAGTAAGACACCATAACACTCATTGATGTAGCTCTTTAGATCAGGATGAGGAGCAAAAGCCTTGACCAGAGCTCCGAGCAAAGCCAGAGAAAAGTCACTCACAACCTCTTTTGGAGTTCTGCCAGAACACCCTGATACAAAAATATATGGCCAGATTTGCCAGTTGGTCTCTGTAGTTTCCTCACTACTGAGCCAGTTGCATCAAAACTCACAACTGGGTTAGTGGACGTCTTTGATAAGGATTTGTACATGTACATTTGTGTTTGACTCCAATAGTGACAGAAAAATTTGTTCAGTCCAATGTCTTTAATGCTGCCACTGTGAGGTTCACTGTATTTTAACATTTGCAGAGACAAAATGGGATCCTTGTCACCTAACTCCAAGTCATTTCTCTCTTGCTTTGCTTTGCACAGGGTGGCCAAATTAGGCAGATGACTTGGCTCAGGATCTCCAAAATCCACCAGCTTGGTTGCCTCCGATGCCCTCCATACATGGGGTTCCATTCTACCCTCACAAAGTTCTTTGGAAACCTGCACACAACAAGTTACCGGACATTACACGCTTGGAACAGCCAGTGTGAAGGGAACCATCAGTGTTTTTAATTAAACCACTGGGCAGTTTATTTCAGGCTCTCTGTCACATTTTATGTGAATGTGGCCATGACACTCCTTACAGTTTCCTCTGGTTTCAATGTATGTCTCAGTGGCTGATGGACAGACCTTGGCTCTTTTAAAGGCAAATGTGCAGGAGCATTTCACTTCTTGCCAAATTTGATGATTTATCACGTGTCCAGATTCCAGGCTTCAAAATTGTGTATTCCCTTTTTTGTGTTTTAGAGAACTTGTTTTTGTATTTGACTGTTTCAGGCATGAATTCAATCCATTTCTGAAATGGAACTTCAAGATCAAAAGTGCAGGAATCTGGGACCCTGGCTCAAAATCAGCGTCATCACTACTGCCACTTGTTTCATGATCAGTTTCATGAGTAAATCCTAAACCAGCCCAGACGTTGTGTCTGTTTAATTTAATAAAGGTGTATAGAGCCTTTGCAGTCATCTTGTTTTCTAGCTGCTTACTAAGCTCTGTCCAGATACTCTGATTAGGTGTAGCTATATTTCCATTTTGGACTATGGCATCTTTTGCTGAACATAAGACGGTGAAAATGGAATCCCTGTCAACTGTTGGTTTCTTGGGCATTTGGGATAAGCAAAACATAATTACTCACTTAAATAATCCTGACTCAAAAATGTCATGTACAGTTTAAACCTATTTTCATGCATTACTATATTGGTCTGAATACATATTATAGTAATAATATATAAGGATAATATATCTTATATTACGAACAATATTGACCCCTGGATGTACAATGTATTAAAAAAATCTAACATGGGTCAGATGTGCAATTGTAATTAGCATGTCATAGCTTCATTAGCAGTATTATATTAGCAATGAGTTTTCTGTTCAGTAAACATCGACAATCTTAGCTCTATTGTATGTTGTACTATTCATGAAGTTAACTAATAATGTTGTAATTGACAGTGTTAAAACCTTGTACTTACATTGGCCAGAAATTTGATTTAGTAACGACTTCTGTAGTTTGATTTGTATCTAGTTCAAGTATCTAGAGTGAGTGAGTGAGTGATTGAGTGAGTGAGTGAATGACCACCTAATATTATTTAAATATTATAAAAACAAACGAAGCACAAACGATCGAGACTATTTTGGGTAAATTTGGAGCAGGTGGGGTGGCTGATGACGTCATCTCCCCCTCCCTTTTGCTGAAGTATTGCGTTGGGTGGGGGGGGGGCTTCACGCTGGTAACACACCGATTGGTCCTTTTCACAAGCTAGGGTGGGACTTACGATTTATTGGGTCCCTCAGATGTCTGTCATTGACTGAATAATTAATGAATCCCTCCTCTCGGACTAAACCATTTTTAGGGAGGGGTGACGAGCTGATATTTGGAAGACTTATTATATCAAATTGTATGTTTCTGTGGTTTTCATTAAGATCTTTGACATACGATTATTATTAATATTAGAATTATTCACAGAACAGGGGCCTATATAGTATAACTGCTGGATTGTGTGGGGTCCCCTGGGCAGTGGGAGCCCCCGTAATTGTCACCACCTTTCACCCCACTAGCAACGACCCTGTCCGCATCCATACCATTTATAAAGTGCTTTAATATGGCGAAGCTGCTGTGGTGCAGGTGGCGTCTTCTGCAGCGTGCTGCTGGGGTTTTGGGCAATGTCGGGGTCCTCACCCAGGTAGGTGAGTCCATAAACACCACCGGGCAGATGGAGGAGGTGCTGCTGCTGCAACACACACACACACACACACACACACACACACACACACACACACACACACACACACACACCAGATAGTAATTACGTTTGGGCCACATGTGGGTATTATTCGTATTATCTGACACATATGGCCTAGATGTGACGTGGCTGAACAGATATGGGCCAAATTGTGGCCATTTTTGTTTTGCCATAACTTTAAAATCGGCGGGAAATGTTCTCTTGGTTCACAACTCATTTTGAGGTATATGGCCCAGATACCAACGAACACATGAGAACCATATGTATTTGAGCTGTGGCACACAGTGACAAACACCGACTGGTGAACATTTGTTTTATTAAAATAAAAAACAGGAATCCTGAAATCGAGTTCCGCAGACATCCTCCGTCCCACACCTCAGGTTGCTATGCATCTTCCCCCCTATAGGTGGCGTGACTACGGCGCGAATGTGACTGAGACTCGGGCAGCGGGAGACATTTCTGCTTTCCTCACGACTGTGTGAGCTACGTTCAGGTAAGTGATGGCACTTTACAGTCATATCATTGAAATATGCAGCATTATGTGTCAATATTGCATGTTATTAAGCGTTTAGTTATTAGTTTAATTGACGAAGGGGTCAAATTAGCTAATATTTTCCTCAGTTTAACAGTTTAATGTACGCTAGGGCTTCGCTGGTTCGGCGTTTTAAATTCCGATGTTTTTGGCTATAAATCAACAGGACTTCAGTAAAGTTGGCCACATATTCACAGGTTGGAGTTTCCTGAGTCAATAACTCCTGAGCTAAACTCTGTTACTACACAAATTACACCTCTTTTCTACCGCAGTAATGTAGAGAGGCAGCTACAACACAGTTCTCCTCAATATCAGCTTTTTCCTCCGCGGTGACAGAATACACAAGTCTCTGTGTGCGAACCAAGGGACCGTCTGCAAAGTGCAAAACCCGAAAAAAACCCAGTCAATAACTTCACCAAACTCAGTGCACACATCACTGATGTCCTGATAGTTATACTACAACACTTACTTGGGAGAAATGTCTGTTTTTATAGTTTTTAGTTTTTAATATGAAAATAATTGCCCCAAAGTAAAAGACATTTCCCCCCAAATAAGTGTTGTAGTATAACTATCAGGACATCAGTGATGTGAGCTGGTGACAGTACAGTGTATTACACTGAGGTTAGTGACTGTTTATAGTATTTTCGGGTTTTGCACTTTGCAGACGGTCCCTTGGAATCTGTTTCTCAGTCGTCTTCACATATTAATGTGTTAATGTTTATTTTAACATTTAATAATAAATTACATTCAGATCAATTGTACTTGTTAACGTCAGTAAGCACTGTGAACTAACATGAACAATGATCTGCTGTATTTCTATTAACTAATGTTATCAAAGATTACCAAATACAGTAAGAAATGTAGGCTATCACTCGTGGTTAGGTCGGGTGACGAGTCGGGTGACGAGTCGGGTGACGAGTCGGGTGACGAGTCGGGTGACGAGTTTACACAATATATGCAGTGAAGTAACAGTTATATACAAATTATTAACAATATATTAAAACAAATAAATCCTGATAGCTCTTTTTCGAGGCACTGTTGCTGCACCAGATAATCTGCCCCTATCCTAACACTCAGCTTAACTTCACTTGCCAGTTTGCACCAATTAAAGTCTGCTCCTTGTTATGTAACACACTATAGGATGGCGTAATGACTTTACAGCTTACACTCTTCTCGTCTGTGACTCTGACCTGCTTTCCGGTGCTGTGTCGCCCCCTATTGCTGATCTAGTGGAGCTCCGGCTGCTGCAGTAACACAAGAAGGCAGCTCCATCATGTATTCATCATGCCAGTTTTCTTGCTACAGGACTGAAGAACATATCGATGACTCGGTTCCCAGTAAATTAGCTGCGTACGATTCAATCGGTGATGTTTAGAGGCCAATTTTATTGACCAGGTTTAGTTTATAGCTGCCTTGTATCTTTCCAAACCAGACCTGGTCCTTAAAAATATAGGTTCATTAACTTTAGTGAGGTGTTTATAAATGATCCCATTTCTCTGTAGGTCTGAAATGACTATAAATCCTCGATGCTAAATACGCAGGTCAAATCAGAAGGGTGGATACAACATGAAAAATAAATAGAAAATAAAAGTCTTTCATGATGTATTTGTTATATTTATATGATTAGGCCAGAGTTTCAAAGCTAAGCGATATCCCAAAATGTACAAAAATACATTAAGGCTGCCTGAAAATTTCAGTTCAAGGAATAAACTATAAACTGAATCTGACACACAGAATTGTCATCCCAATGATGAACAGATCTCCTCTTATTTGGCCTTCAGATTAACTGCTAATACGAGAAGTTCACTTACTTTTCCCACCCAGCGTTATTCTGAATGTATTTATTTTCCTGAATAAATAAATGGACAAGTAAAACTTTTTTCTCATTTGCTACTTTGGGTTCATTTTGTCTACTTTTAGGACTTTTAAATCTGATGTTTTGTCACATTTATAAAGAAATATAGAAAATTCTGACCCAAGTCCACAAACTTTTAAGCCCCACTGTGTGTGTGTGTGTGTGTGTGTGTGTATAAATAGATATAGAGATGTGTGTTATGGAGTATAATGCAGTATGTGTGTCCTCTCAGGGTCTGTATATGTTGCTGGCACTCCATACTGTGTGTGGTGACCTTATGACTTCTCTGAAGAAGCTGTGGAAGGTAAGAGCGATGGCCCTTGCCTCCCTAACCACTGGAAATCAGGATGCATTGTATCGTAATATAGTTTTTAAAGAAACAAAGAAACACTAACCGGCTTAGAGTAGTCAAATTGTGTGTGTGTGTGTGCACGTTTGTGATTGCGGGTCATGTCTTGAAGTGTTTGTAGCTTGTGCTCTGTGTGTAGTTTGTAAATTGTATTTATTGTGTACGAGTGTGTTATAAAGTGTGTGTGGGTTATTGTGTGTGTTCTCAGATGTGTAACCTTAGTGAGGATGTCGCAGGAGCCACCCTCATGGCTGCAGGAACATCAGCACCTGAAATCTTTATATCCACTATAAGTAAGAACAAACACACACTGGTATTATAATACTGGAGAGGAAGGAATTCATATCCACTGGTATTTGTACACTATATAGAGTTTAAAGACGACAAAAAATACAACATAAAAATATCTATCAATGTAGTTTATTTCTACATTATTACCTAAATTAAGTTGCGGTTCTTTCATCTGACGTGAAGACCAAACAGAATGAAAATACAATAGAAGCTGTACAAAGACAAATGCAGTAATGTTACTCATTGTGGAACTGTGTCTTGGTTAAATGATAGTGATTTAGAGCTTAATTTAAAAACACATTTTAGATCTAATATACATTTGCAGGTGAGTTCTTCACTCAGGCGGATGTTGGTGTAAAGACCATCATTGGATCAGGACTCTTCAACATCCTCTTCATCACTGGACTGTGTGGGATTGCTGCTGGACACGTGTGTGTGCTTCTTCTGTGTGTCTGTGTGTTTTGTGTGTGTCTGTCTGCGGTTGTTAGTTGTGGTTCTTTCACCCGACATGAACCTCAAACAGAAATCGCTGCCATTATTGTGATTGTGACGATCACTTTCTGTGAATGTTAACGGTGTTCTAGTCTAGTTAATTTCTGAGTATTTGTATAATCAGTACAATATAGCAGCTTCTCCCTAACTCAGTCTCATAGCCATGCTAGCACAGATTAGCATCAACTAATTAATCAGCTCCTTGCATTGCTATGTAACAACGTGATGGTAAGTACAGACCCTTAAAGATTTGATCCAGTGCTTTCTTAAACAGAACTTGAGTATTCCACCAGTAGGGGGCACTGAAGAGCTTTTTCAGAACTATTACTCGCATAGAAAAGAGTTAAAATTAGTCATTTTAAGTCAGTGCCCCCTACTGGTCAGTGACATCACCATTGTGTGAATTGGACCTTTACACACCGTCTTCTTCTTTGCAGGTGGGAAAGTTTGCTGTTGGTGGTCATGTATGTGGGATACATTTTGATCACGATGTGAGTACAGAGGATTTATATTATGGGTCATTTTTCTCCCCAGGTTGGTTCCCTTATACTTGCTCTCCCACCAGCTGACTGCCCCATAGCGTATAACAAATACCAGCTAGGGACAGTGAAGCCTCCCATCCTTCCTCTGACGCATCAGAAGCTGTGTTAAAGTTTAGTAGGTAGACGTGGTTAAAGTCCATCAGTATGTGTTATGAGTTCTGATTAAATATGTTCCAGTAAAGGAATAGCTGATTGGTGAGTGTGTGTATAAATATATAAAAAAGGCCCTCCAGGATTTGTGAGCACAGAAGTGAACGAAAAATCAAGCAAATTCCCTGATATTTAGTGGAGCATTAACACAGACTTTCTGCAGATTTGGGCCAAGACATCATGTGATATCACAGTGCACTAAAGCCAAAGCCTCTTTGATTACTTTCTATGACACACTACACTTGACGCACCTTAATTACATACATGTCTTCATTGTAAGTAATTTAAAGAATCATGTGCTTGCAATTTTGCCAATCCAGGTCCCGTCTTCATAAAGAATGACCTCAGACAGCTCCTCATATAGCTTAAACATTTCTAACTAGGAATCTTATGTTAAGAGTGATTCAGGACCGAACTCGGAGCATCTCTGAGCAAGGACAATACATTTATCTTAGAGAGGAGGCGGGGCTTAACGCTGTTACTAGGCATGCCACATTCTTTTGAAGCCTGTGATTGGTTGTCTAATAAAAAGGAGCGCTTTTAAAATCTGGTCTCTTATAAGCCATTACGTTGTCTCTATGCTAAGATATTTAAGGCTATATCATGCAGGGATTCCCTTCGTGACCGATCATATTAGAGATGTTCTAACAAATTAAATTTAAAATAATACATTTTGTTCATGTAAACACCTATGAAACAGCACAGAAATGTCGTAGCTCCAAATGAGAGAATTTTGGCTGTTTCTGAGATGTTGGTGTATCTCTAAATGACATGGCAGCAGAATATCTGGCATTTCTGTACTGTGTTGATGTTATTGTTAAAATATGATGTCACAACATAAAATAATCCCTACACGATCTAATCTGTATCATCTTATTAACTCACTATCGTTATTAAATATTGTATACAACACATTTCTGCACCTTTCAGCCATTTTCTCCTCTGATAAAGAAACTCTTTAAGCCTCTTAAATGTCCTCCTCACGTCTAACACTTTTTGACCTTAAGCCTCTTTTAAGGGTTAAGATGCTTCATGAATAACTTTTATCTTTACTGGGATCTTCTCCTTAATTTTACGGGGAAACGACCACAATCCTAAGAATGTTAAGCAAGTCTTTTCTAAGAATTTTCATATACAAGGGCCCTGAAGTTTTTGGGACTTGAAGTGAGTGTGTTTAAGTCAGCTATAAGCCGAATACGAAAACGTATCACAGCTGACAGGACGATATTTTGCTGAAGATGAGAAGAAATTTGGCTCATCATAAAAATTCTGATCCAATAATGAAACAGGCTTAAGGGAGTTTACATCATTTGAATTTTCATTGAAAATGAAAATATTTGCTGTTCATTGAGGTAGAAAATGAGCCACGGCATCAAGAAAACTCACCATCGTCACTCTGTGTGTTGGCACTGATGAATGTAAACTCTACAAATAGTAAAAAATAATTCCATAACTTAGTGCACATTTTTTTTAGTTCCCCTAACACTTGATTTTTTGTGTGTATCTCTGTTTGTTTTCTGTCTCAGATTTAACTCCCACATACAGACTTTTTTCAGGATCGAACCATCAAGTGGACACGAGCGAGAGAACGGTAATGATTGTTGTGCTTCTGTCTCCGATGACCCTTCGTTTCCTTTGCTGTGTTCAGGTAAAGGTTAAACAGACAGGCTGATCATCACTCTCTATTTAAATGACATTTAAGTCCATCTTTTAGTTCTATAGTATATAAGGTTAATGAGATCCAAAGAAGGATTTATGCATTGATTTGTATTGGAAAATTAAAACGGATTTATCTGTAATTCTTTTTATCAGAGAGAGAGAGAGAGAGACAATGAATAAGAATGAAGAGAACTAATAAAAACACAAAACCTGTACATTTAGTTATTATTGTGTTATGATTATTAATTTAAAAAAACCTTGCCAGTATCAAACAGTGTATATACAGTTGTCATAAAGTTCTAGCTTTTTTAATTAATTATATAATCTGGTAATAATAATAATAATAAATGTGATTTAGACAAAAAAAATCTGCACTATTTTATTGGTACTTTGTAGTAAAACAGAACTTTAATACACTTTACTTAATGTCTAATCAATAAACATGCTTTTGATGTTCTCAGCAGGGACATCATCGTGTGTGTGTGTGTGTGTGCGCGCACAAATGTGTTTAAGTATTGTATATCTGTATTTGTGTGTGTGTGTGGATATTTGTGTGTGTGTGTGTGGATATTTGTGTGTGTGTGTGTGGATATTTGTGTGTGTGTGTGTGGATATTTGTGTGTGTGTGTGGATATTTGTGTGTGTGTGTGGATATTTGTGTGTGTGTGTGTGGATATTTGTGTGTGTGTGTGTGGATATTTGTGTGTGTGTGTGTGGATATTTGTGTGTGTGTGTGTGGATATTTGTGTGTGTGTGTGTGGATATTTGTGTGTGTGTGTGTGGATATTTGTGTGTGTGTGTGGATATTTGTGTGTGTGTGTGGATATTTGTGTGTGTGTGTGGATATTTGTGTGTGTGTGTGGATATTTGTGTGTGTGTGGATATTTGTGTGTGTGTGGATATTTGTGTGTGTGTGTGGATATTTGTGTGTGTGTGTGGATATTTGTGTGTGTGTGTGGACTCTTTGTGTGTGTGTGTGGCTCATTGTGTGTGTGTGTGTTGGCTATTTGTGTGTGTGTGTGTGGGCTCTTTGTGTGTGTGTGTGTGGATATTTGTGTGTGTGTGTGTGGCTCTTTGTGTGTGTGTGTGTGGATCTTGTGTGTGTGTGTGTGGCGCTGTGTGTGTGTGTGTGTGGATATTTGTGTGTGTGTGTGTGGATATTTGTGTGTGTGTGTGTGGATATTTGTGTGTGTGTGTGTGTATATTTGTGTGTGTGTGTGTGTGTGTATATTTGTGTGTGTGTGTGTGTGTGGATATTTGTGTGTGTGTGTGTGTGTGGATATTTGTGTGTGTGTGTGTGTGTGGATATTTGTGTGTGTGTGTGTGTGTGGATATTTGTGTGTGTGTGGATATTTGTGTGTGTGTGTGTGTGGATGTGTGTGTGTATATTTGTATGTGTGTGTGTGGATGTGTGTATCCATGCTTTTTGCTGCAGTCTGATGAAAAGGTAATCCCTTGTTTGCTCTCTTCATTTTCTCTCTTTTCTTCAGAGACAAACTCTTTGAAGCTAATTTCTGCTTTGAGTTCAGTAGCCTGTCTGTTTAGCCAAACCAAACCCTGTTTCATGTCTTGTTATGGAATAATTCTCTCTGATTCTGTGCGTTTCAACAAACTACTTTGTACCTTTGAATAAATGCTGAACATTAGAAGGAATTTGAGGATAAACTGATGTTGCGTTGGTGTGTAAGTGTACGTAACACAGCTCTTCTTTTTTAATTGTAGTGAAATGCTGTAAAATTTACTGCAATGACACGTATGAAGCTAATTAAAGCTGTTCATTTAAACATAACACTGTTTGTATGAACATTATGTCTTTTTCCTCCTCCTCCTCTTATATCTAATAGCTCTGAATTATTAATCGAGTTTATTCCTGATTGTAGTATAACGTACATGCTATAACCCATGCATTGTAGACAATGACATTCAGCTGAGGGGGTGGAGGAAGAGAGCAACACTGGGGATGCGGACTTGTCCACGGACGATCCGGGTGAGGGGACAAGCAAGGACCAGTCAAAGGAGTCCACGGACGATGGAGCGCCGACCTCACCGTTCTCTATACCAAGTAAGAAACATACAGAGCTAAGGAACGGGTGTGATGTTTCTGTACCTCTCTGTAACTGGAGAACAAATCACACTTATGGTAGATAATTAGTTGGAGTTGTGCATTTAGTAAACAATTAAAACCTCATTAAACAATCTCAGTTGATCCTTCATCAGAAAGCCAGAGGTGACAGAAGCAGGATAAACTCTGAGATGATGAAACCTTGAGCTTTAAATCCAAGTATTATATCCAAATGAAATGACATTTTATTACTCCATTGATGGAGAATTTAGTGCAAACTGTCCTAAGCAATTTCAGTCTTAAGGCCATCAGAGGAAGAACATCCACAGCTATCGTTATAGTTTCTCTGTGGTACCATCCACAGTTATCTCATGATGATCTTTAGGATGTTTGTCTCAGACCATCCTCAGCCTCAGCAAGTGAGTTTAAGGTGATGAGAAGTCCAGCCAGAAAAAAACGATGGATGAGGCAGGTCTGTTTATCAGAATGCAAATTAGATGATTACTTACAAACAGCTGTATGTGGAATTGCTTCCATTACTACAGATGCTGCACCTTTTGTCCATCTTGACATCTGGTATAGCTGAGTATGACGAGAATAAAATTAGGGATTAATGGAAGATTCAGTTTAAAGCACACAGCAATGTTTTTTTTCTATTTAAATCTTCACCAGCTTTCAATGACACGATGATTAATTTAATCTGTTCACTGTACTGTGGAAATGTCTTCAGTTCACATCCAACACTGGTTGAGGTTCTTTTTGAGTTTCCTTTTAGTTTAATGCTTTAGGCAGAAACTTATTGAGGTCAAACATGAGCACACATTCTGGATTATAAGATCTGCTCGAGAAACCGATATTCGCTTGAATTCAAGAAAAAACAAACATGAATCTAGGGAAAGCTGTCAATCGTTATTAATCAGTCTTTACCCTCTCTCTCTCTCTCACACACACACAGTGTCACATGCGAGTGGGGGGGCGTGTGGACTGACACTGGAATTCTACGGAGTGTTTCGGATCGGTTCTTCTGTCACAAGGATCTTAACCAGTAAGTGTGTAGGAGGAGTGGGAGGAAGAGGGATAATGACCAATAACACACATTTGATTTGTGCAAAATTACAATGTCAGCTTATAAATAGAGCAGCCACTAGATATAATATTCTGTGTCAATAAGAACATAGAAAGAGCAAGTCAGGACGACAGAAACCCACAGATGGAGAACACAACCCCGCCGTCGGCTGTCGACCCACTGTCGCAGTGTCCCTGATGGCTCTAATTTTGTTTCTTGGTGAGTTTTGCAGCATTATTGCTTTTTCAGCCAAAAAGGGTGTGTGTGTGTGTGTGTGTGTGTGTGTGTATATATATATATATATATATATATATATTATATATATATATATAGCAACATACAAGATTTCCAGATATGTTCTGGCTGTTAATGTATTCATAAGGAACATCTGATTTATGGACTTTTTTCTTTTTTCTTATCCCCCATCAGAATGCACAGACGTGGACAGGGAAAATTTTCTTTTGACAAATCAAAATTTTATTTTTTTTGGGAATTGCGGTGCTTGGTTTTATTTTGAAGCTAGTGCTGACCATCCTGGTCATGCTCTGAAGATCATCAGGATAAAAACAACCGCAACGTGTTAATGTTCTCCGAGTTCCAGCAGGAGTCCTGCTCTGGTTCTGTCCTCGCCTTTTCTCTGTAGCTTCACTCACTTTACAAGAAGACGCCATCATCTCGTCCAGATATCTGAATAAAGTTAAAGATGTTCACACTAGACACTGAGGATCCTCTAATGATAGACTTATAGACTTAAAGAACATGACAAAGTTCTGCTCATGACATCAATCAGACAATTAATAAATGTTGATGTACACCAGTTTACATATTAATAGGATCTTATTTTTAATAAACCGCACTGACCAGAGAAGAAACACATTAAATCACTTTCTCAGAACAAAAACTTCACTTTTGAATTTGTCCTCAATATTAGAACAAAACTAGAACATGAAGTATTTTATATCTGTGATTGTTTAGGGACAAACCATACTAAAATTAACAGGAAAGTGAAATAATTTGTGATTATTAGGGGTCAAGCCCACGAGGGGCGTAGACACCTATTGTTATCGTTAGTGTTCTTATTATTAGGGGTCAAGCCCACAAGGGGCGTAGACACCTATTGTTATCGTTAGTGTTCTTCCTCTTCTGGCATTGAAGTCAATGGCAGCTCGTAGAACCGTTATGTAGGAAAGTTATGAAATTTGGCACACATGTAGAGGCCGTCTTATAAGTTACTATAGCAACGTTGGTGTGTCTAGCTCAAACCCTTTAGCTCCACCAGTCCAAACAATTTGGGGGCAGGTTGGCACACAATATGTCTTGGGTGGCCATAGAATCAGAATCAGCACCACAGTGACACTCACACCCACAGACATTTCACAGCTTTCGTGACAGCGCCACCTAGTGGCCACAAGATTTTCACGTTAAGTCCAGTATTTTACGAATGCAATACCATATCGCTAAAAAACTTGGTATGGTTCATCAGCGACATGTTCTGAGTGCATCTGATCGGCTTGATCCCGGAATCGCTGCTTGCGGCTATATTTATTAATGTGCTTGCAAAGCATCATTATTGTTATTCTGCATACTTATTATTATTAGTAATGGTGCTTGCAAAGCACATTCTTATTCTCTTGCATACTACTTCTTCCGGTGCGTAACTTGTCCCGCAGCTTTTGTCCTAGACCCATAAATGAGGTGTCAAATCGACCGGTTCATTGAGGAGAGGTGTGCTATGGTTTTTATAAGCGGTCTGACCAATGATGTTCACACAGCTGACGAAAAAGCGGCCAATAAAGTCCCATAGAAATAAATGGGAAATTCCTAAAATTCGAGCGAAATCAAAACAATTTAGCACAACATGGATATGTGACATATCAAGACACTCAGCACGATGAGGGGAACTTGCCACGTGCAAGCACATTCACATTTTCTTTAGGAAATGAACCGTTCTAGTTTGTTACTTTCAATTTGGCAATTTCTTTTAAAAGATTGTTGGCTGATTGACCCCAATAAAGAAGTTTGCTCATTCTCATCCAGGTCTGAGGAGTTTTCTCAGTATTTTTGTAGTAATTATAGAGTTATCACTTGTCTATCTAAAACAGTTTTTAGTAACCAAAAAGTCTAAGTGTAAAGATCACCCTGCGATGTGTCGACTTGGAGACGGGCTCTGAGTTCCTTCACTGAAGGCAACATGCGGATTTGTTCTGCAAAACAAAAAGCTAAGGAAAAAGGTAAAGAGGATGCAGCTTTTGGAACAGCGATCGTCACAGGAGCCAATACACTACCCACCACAGTCTGATACTGTCACTGTGTCCATCCAACAAACAAAGACGCTGTTGAAAACTGGAGAGGCCTAGCGGTTCCACACAAAAAGAGGAAGATGAATTCTTACCTCTCTCCTTGTCCTGAATGGCTCCATGCTGATCCATCTGTGAGGGGGAAAGGACTGAAGGTGGAACTGTTGAAAAATGGAAATAATCAACAGCCTGTTAAACTCAAGAAATCAAGAATCTCTGTGTTGAACACGTGTGCATTTGATGCTTTTTGTCAATGCTTATGTTGTGCTTTCTGTGATAGTGTCACCTTTGAATATTGAATATTGTTTGCAGTGAGGATTCCAGCAATCTCCTCCAGTTTGTGAAGTCCATCACCACAAAGGGTCTGAAT
Source organism: Tachysurus fulvidraco (assembly GCF_022655615.1). Classification (NCBI taxonomy): domain Eukaryota; kingdom Metazoa; phylum Chordata; class Actinopteri; order Siluriformes; family Bagridae; genus Tachysurus; species Tachysurus fulvidraco. Next base: position 362,524 of record NC_062520.1, on the reverse strand, counting down.
GTACAGGCCTACATAAAGAGGGCAGAGCTGCTGAGTGGAATATTCAAAGCTGTCTAATTGAAGTCTGGTGCTCTCCAAATCAGTGCACAGTGCCACATCTCCACAAAACGTGTGTGTGTTTCCTTCACAAAACAGTGTTCCTCACAGTACTGTGCCCTCAGCACACAAGTCACAAGGGAAATTCCATTTGTTTGTACTTCTGTTGCTGTACTTTAGGCTTCTGGCATGGGTCATCTTCAGACCGCAGTGGAAGAAGGCCTTAACCTCCCGGAGTCCCCCCGTCTCAGGCCAATCCAAAGTCCATCACAGTGTCCCTCTGCATTTAAGACAGATAGCTCAGGAAAAGTGCTCTGTGCAGGGAAAGTTTCTCACAGTTACAGATGGGGAGAGCTTCTGTGGATTGTCACTGACCTGGGAAACAACGCCACAGAATTTCCTTTGTGTGAATTTCCCTCCATTATGATGCTGTAAGGACAGAGATTTACTTTAAGGGCAGTCATTGCTTTCAGAGCAGGTTTAACCCAGGATGCTCTTGGACATTATGTGGCCTATTGCAGGAGGTCTCCATGTGTCTGGGAGATGTATGACGACCTGAGAAGTGCAGTGACAGGAGCGTCAGAAAACGACAAAATGCCACATACATCATTGAAATTCAATTTATTTTTATAAAGTTTTTTTTGTATTCCACACACCATTATTTTCCTACTCCTGTTTGGAGAAGTATCTGCATTTCTGGAAGTTGGTTTTGATGTTTTTACTAAAGTCTGTGTGGTATTTTTGCCTTGTCAGTATTGAGTGTTTTTAAGTTTAAGTTTTTAAAAGTCCATTTTTTTGTTACTGGATTTTTGATTCAATTTCAAAAGTAAAATAATTTTGGCTTAATTCATTGAGTCATAATTTTATACATACACACACACACACACACACACACACACACATATAGTATACACACACACATATATATATATATAGTATACTCACATACACACACACACACACACACACATATAGTATACATACACACACACACACACACATATATATATATATATATAGTATACACACATACACACACACATGTATATATAGTATACACACACACATGTATATATATATATAGTATACACACACACACACACATACTGATTGAAATGTGTTTATTGTTTGTTCTCCATTTGTTTTTATCTATAATGTTATATTTGAATAATATATTTTGCTTTAACTGATGTTCAGCAAAAACCTTTATTTACATTTATTTGTTATCTGTTTTGTTATATTTTAAGAAATATTTTATATTTTAATCCTCTAGCTACGGCCCTGTATGTGTGTGTATATATATATTTGTTCTTTTTCTATACAAATAAATTAAAATTGAATTTGAATTTAGTTTGACGACATTTATGTTCTAATTTCCTAGCTGACTGTTTTAAAGTTTGTGTGTTTTCATTGTACCAGGAGGCTAGTTTTTTCTCTTTAATTACTTTCCTATTAAGTGGAGCTCCAATATCTAGGGTGTAGAGAAATACTGACTCTAAATAGTCAACCTATTCACTTTTCCCTTTCAATATTGTTTTTTGAAACCTTTTGTTTTTCCTTCCTATTGTTTGTCTCTAGTAAATTCAGTTTGTCTCTGCCATTGTTTTGTCATTTCCCAACCACACAAGCACAAACTATATCTAAATGTTGCACTTTCCCCCTAGATAACATGGTAGCACTCCAATGGCTAATACATCCATAATATGGGTGGCAAATCTGGACAATGCTCCAGATACTAGTGAATTTTGGCACATTATCCAATGATTACAGAAGAAACAATTTGTAGGGTATAAAGAAAAAAATATTTTTAATTAGTTGTTACAACAATTTTCTATTTCACTGGAATGTATAACAACATGGGGCTCAAGCATTAAACACAGTCCACACCTTATAAACTGGTAAGTTAGTAATAAATGCTTAGTCGTTAAGGCAAGGCAAGATTATTTATATAGCACATTTCATTCCAAGTGCTTTACATAAAAGAAAGTAAAATAATCATAAAACAATAATTGCAACAATAAAACGAGATTTAAAAAACTTTTACAATGATTTAAAAATAAAATTAAAACCATTAAAAAGGATTTTAGGATTTTTACAGATAAACAGATGGGTTTTGAGTCTAGATTTAAATGTGCCTAATATTTTAGCACATCTGATTTCTTCTGGAAGCTGATTCCAACTGCGGGCAGTATAATAGCTAAAAGCAGATTCCCCTTGTTTGGTGTGAACCCTTACCATCTCTAACTGACTCCATCCTAATGATCTGAGTGGTCTGTTTGGTTTATATTCAGTGATCATATCTGCAATGTATTTAGGTCCTAGGCCATTGTATGAGTTAAGCACCTTAATACAATCACTAGATGTCACTGTTGTGCCAAATTTGTGTAGTTTTATTAAAAACAAAGTACATTTGTGGTGTCTTACTTTAATTATAAATTGTATGAGTGCTTAATGCTAAACGAGTCCTTTATTAGCAGTGGAATGAGATTCAGGTGTTCTGCTGCCTAAAAAAAATTTCCTGCAAGGAAGTTGAACCTGAATGATTCCTCCTAAGTAATAAAACTAACTGAGTAATGTGTTATTCTGTCAAATTAAGTCAGAGACCCTAACCCATATTTCATGTTCAAAATATGTAAGAAAGATTCCTCCTCGCACTTGTCCACGTCTCTTTACCTCTGCAAAACAATAGGAGCTCCAGAGCACTGAGAGAACAAACCACACGAGTGAAATCAAATCTGGTTTATTCCAAACAGCTGCTCAAAGAACTGAGCTACAGAACAGAATATATACACAATGAAATACAGTAAGCTGTGGTGTATGAGATAAGGCGGGGGGGGGGGGGGGGTTATCAACATAGATAGGGGTTTGCTAGAATGTGCTTCCTCACAACTCTTATCCAAGCATTGAAGGTCAGAAAGCCTGTACATGAGCAAAGAGAAACTGAGTGTCCTGAGAGTAATCTCACAAGCAGCTCAACCTATCTTGTCTTTTCATCCGGTCAAGACCACTAAAGGAACAGGATAGACTCAAATCAAGAACATTAAATCAGAAGAGGTGAAGATGACATATAACATATAACACAGAAATACATTTTTACATGACAGAAATTTCCTCGTTTTCTATTCCCTTAAGATTAAGGTTATGTTATCAGCAAGCCTTACCATCCTGCTCATGTTTGCAGAAACACAGGGTACAAAAACAAGAAAACATGAACACACTTATCACAGCTCAGCATGACCAGAGTGGGGGGGGGGGGGAGGATTCCTTTCGACAGAGAAAGAGAAATGTGGAAAGAAAATGAAATAAGCACAAAAATTAATTACCATAAAGAAAATTCATTTCAGCAAAATATAATCATAATTAAGCCGAATTCTAGTAGTAAATATGAGTATGTCATGTTCACAAGTGGGATAAATACAGCACAGTACCATTATTAAACCACAAGAAGGATCAGCTTGCTTATGCAGCTGAAGGAAGGGTCACAGAGATTATAAAATATCCCTATAACAGCCATTACTGAGGTGACACAAAGGCAAGTTTATGGTTGACGCTCATAATGCTGTGCGAGCAGGGCAACATTGCTGACGCAGGAGAAGACTGGCTGCTGAACAAACATAAACCTGTAGGCTCACATTCACCTTGTGCTTTTTCAGTGCAGTTTTATGTCAGATCAGAAAGACAAAGTATGTTATACACATATGCGAAATACATTATCTACACTATGGAAAGTGAGGACAGATAATGAGTCTACAAACGTCATATTGGTGACATCCAGAGATATAGCAACAGGCACACACCAATTAGATTAGATTAGATTAGATTCAACTTTATTGTCATTGTCCAAGGTACAGAGCCAATGAAATGCAGTTAGCATCTAACCAGAAGTGCATAGACGGCTTATTTACAAGTGGCAGTGTAATAAATAAGGGTATGAGGTTATACAGAAGGTGTAGTAATATGTGCATATAACTGAATAAGGGTTTATATAGTGTGGTGTTTATATAAGTATGATACAGTATAAAGTGGTATGACTGATATAGCTGTACAAAAGGAATGACATTATGCATATATACATCTATATATATATATATATATATATATATATATATATATATATATACAGTGTTGTAATGTAACGGAGTATAAACACGTCGTTACTGTACTTAAGTAGAAATGTCACGTATCTGTTCTTTACTTCTCTATTTAAATTTATGACAACTTTCACTTTTACTCCACTACATTTCCGAGATAAAATGTAAACTTTTACTCCGTTATATTCCCACTAAACATCTTTTCTCTAATTTTAAGTATGATACTAGATCACATAACCACATTGAGGCTTTAGGCGAGCTTGTTGACTTCCACTCCAATAATATTCTTCTTCTCGCTAATAAGGTGGCAAAAGCAATAACTTTTTTACTTTATTTGTTAGTAACACTCCGTGTTCTGGTACTCATAAAATAGCAACTTTAACACTGGGTTTTATATTCAAACTAAAGGCTTCATTTACTATTTTGAATATGCATGTCCAATAGTCACTCAACTTTTCACAAGCCCAAAACATATGACAATGGTCTACCTTGTCACCTTTACATCAATCACATAAATCGTCAACATTTGGGTAAATTTTTGAAAGTCTACATTTTGTGTAGTAGGCACGATGGAGGACTTTAAGTTGTATAAGGCTGAGGCGTGCACAGGAGGTCGATCCATTTACTTTATTAAGAACCTCATCCCAAATTTCATCAGGTATTTCGCTTCCTATGTCCTTTACCCACTCACCTCTTATTCTGTCAATTAAAAAATCATTTGATGACATAATCGTCTTATATATTGCCACAATTTGACCTTTAAGAGAAGTAGGAGATTGTAGAATTTTATCCAACAGTGAAGTAGGTGGTAACTCAGGAACAGTTGAGCTCTGAGATTCACTACACCTGGCCAAGCCTATCCTCTGCCATTGTGCATACGTGTGATCTATTTTACCAGCTGGAAACAAATGGTTATTACAGAGACGGCTTAGCATAGAAGAGTTGCTGAGTTTATGCCTTTGTCTAAACTGTGACCATATTTTAAGTGTGGAACGTACAATTGGGCTCAATGAGTATTTAGAGGGAGAGAATGGTAGCTTCATTGTTATTAGAGCAGAAAGTGATGTAGATGTACGAGTATTTGCCTCCGCCTTACACCAATCAACCTCAGGGGAATTATACCAACAAATAATTTTTTGGAGATTTGCAGCCCAGTAGTAGCCCATAAAATTAGGAAGAGCTAAGCCTCCCTGGGGCCTTTGCTTTTCGAGAAGCTCCTTACGAATTCTAGGGTTCTTTCCTCCCCACAAGAAAGATAGTATGGGTTTATTTATGGAACGGAAAAATGTTTTTGGGAGAAAAACTGGAAGTGACTGAAATAAGTATAAGAATCTAGGTAATATATTAATTTTTATACAGTTTACTCTGCCTGCTAGAGACAGGTGCAATGCATCCCATCTCTGAAGGTCAGACTTAATATTACTAATGAGTGGTAAAAAAATTTTTCCATATAAACCTGAGAATGTACGAGTAATATGAACTCCCAAATATTTAAAAGCAAATTGAGAGATGTGAAATGGGAGGGATGCAGCTTTAATTTGTAAAGCAAGAGGGTTAATCGGGAAACATTCACTTTTAGAAAGGTTAAGTTTGTATCCTGAAAAGCTGCCAAAAATGGATAGTTTCCGCACTATTTTTGGGACGTTTTCTACTGGATTTGAAATATAAAACAAAAGATCATCCGCATATAAAGAGACCTTGTGTTCCATCCCCATTTGGTCAATGCCCTGTATAGACTGTGAGGATTTAAGCATAATGGATATAAATAACGGCTCTATTGCTACTGCAAAAAGAAGAGGGCTTAAAGGGCAACCCTGTCTTGTGCCCCTTAGTTTTGGGAAAAATTGTGAACGTATTTTATTTGTTATAACAGATTCTTTAGGGTTAAAATACAGTAGTTGGATCCAGGATATAAATTTTGGGCCAAAACCAAACTTTTCCAATACTGCGAATAGATAGCTCCACTCCACTCTATCAAACACCTTCTCTGCATCCAGGGATACCACCACCTCTGGGACCTCCCTGGATGCAGGAGAATACAAAACACCAAGAAGTCTCCTTAAATGAGTGGTGACCCCTAATAACGCCTGTCTGATCTGGGGATATTATTTCTGGTATGACAATATCTATTCTAGAGGCCAACAATCTGGCAAGAATTTTAACATCAACATTTAGCAAAGATATTGGCCTGTAGGAATTGCACTCTAGGTGATCTTTTCCAGGCTTCAGAATGAGTGTAAGAAATGCCTCTGTGAGAGACATTCTCAGGAGAAGAAGGGCTAATTTGGGAGCAAAAGCTTTATAAAATTCGACAGGATAACCGTCGGGGACCGGGGTTTTGCTATTTTGCATTGCATTAATAGAATTTAACATTTCTTGCAGCTCAATTGGTTGTTCTAATCCTTCTTTATGATCTGGACTAATCGTCTGGATATTCAGGTCATTCAAAAAGGCTGACATGCCTGTTATATCCCCATGAAATTCTGAAGTATATAAATTTGAATAAAATGTTTTAAAAGTTTCATTCATTTCTTTAGGATCCACTGTGTCAGGACTCAGCCCGGACTTTTGGCCACGTGCCTTTTTGTTTATCTTCCTCGTCACGTGTCTGCCCCGCCTTCGTCCGCCCCTCCCTGTCTCCACACCTGATCCTTATTGTGTCATCGTGTCTTTTATATTTAAGTGAACCGAGTGCAGCACGGAATCATTAGTTACGCTTTTACCCTTCGTCATGTCTAGTCTTTGCTAAGTGTCGTCTTTTGTATTGCTTTAGTTATCGTCTTTATGTATTTGTCTTTATCATTTATTAAACCCCATTCATTTGAAGCTATCCTGCATACGGGTCTGTCTCCTTCCTCTTCCGGTTGTGACACACTGTCAGTTGTTGTGATGTGTTGCGAATCTGTGGAATTAATCTGGAAGCTGATTGACACTTTATCTGATGTCATAATAAACGGCCTGCTTTTCCCCAATGTTCATAAAAATTACCTTTAGACCAAAGCAGATTTTGTTGGTTTTTTTCAATTGATATCTGATCATATTGTGCTTTAATTTCCACTTTCTTTTTAAGCAGTTCTTCAGAAGGGGATAGAGAGAGTCGTTGATCTAATTTTTCTATCGAAACATTTAGCTGTTTTAGTTTTGCATTCCTCTTTTTATTACTGGATACAGAATAAGATATAATTTCACCTCTAATGACAACTTTAAATGTTTCCCATAAAGTCAGTGGTGATACCATTTCTGAATCATTTGTGAGCAAGAAGTTATCTATCGCCACTGATATATGTTTGTGGAAATTTTTATCTGCCAACAGATTAGAGTTTAATCGCCATGTAGGGCGCTGTGTGCAATGCTGAGTAAAACGTAGGTCGAGAAGTAATGGTGCGTGGTCTGATATTATAATTGCTGAATATTGAGTATTTTCCACTAAAGGAAGTATTGTTTTATCTATAAAAAAATAATCTATTCTTGAATATGAAGAATGGACAGGAGAAAAATAAGAGAATTCTTTCTTTTGCGGGAATAAAAATCTCCACGGATCCAGACAGCCTGTTTGTGCCATGAAAGTAGAAAGAGCTTGGGACATCTTAGACTAGAGCATAGTTTTCAGATTCGAACGATCTAGGATTGGGTTAATAACACAATACAGATCCCCACCAAAAATGAATCGGTGTGAGTTTAAGTTGGGTAAAAATGAAATTAATTTATGAATGAAATTAACATCGTCCCAATTGGGGGCGTAGACACAAACCAGGGTGACAGGGGTGTGAAACAAATCACCTGTCACAATAACAAAACGACCATGAGGATCTGAAACACATTTGGAAGGATAAAACTGTACTTTATGTATTAAAATCGCTGTTCCTCTTACTTTACTATTGAAGTGGGAATGAAAGACTTGTCCAATCCATGGGTTTTTTTAGTCTTATATGATCTGCTACCTGTAAATGTGTTTCTTGCAAGAATGCTATTTCAGTATTCAATTTTCTAAGATGAGCAAAAATACGAGCTCTTTTATTTGGCCCATTCATACCTTTAACTTTCCAACTAGTGAATCGAATGGTAGACCCTCCTGTACTATTTGAATCAAACATTAATCAATAGTTAGGTTATAAAGAATAATGAATAAGACCACGTCTCTGATGCATGACAGGCGAGTAAAGAGAGAGAGAGAAATTTTTTTTTTAAGTATTTATAACCTTTATCCACTGTCTCAAGAAAAAAATAAAATGATTACCCATCATCCTTGGCTCAAAAGGGAGACACTGAACGTAGAAAATAATTAAATAAATAGTCCAGGAAATCCTAAACATTGATACGTTGCTCGTAGAACTGTTTCGCCTCCTCCGGTGTATTGAACGTGAAAGTTTCTTCATTA